>NC_053023.1:89773846-90036405 GCF_003073215.2 Triticum urartu | reverse complement strand
GTTTGCATTCTTGGCATATGTTTGCTTGTTTGACGATTCTATTTGAGGATAGGAGTATTAAATATGTAGAGGCGTTTCGTATGCAATGTTAAATAATAAATTCAGTGATTTGCTACAATATATAATGATAAGGTTTCACATTATTTATACTAACTTATCTCACGAGTTCATGTTGAGTTTTGTGTGGACGAAGTTTTAAGAATTAGGAAAACCGTTATATAAGAGGAATTAAGGAGACACAAAAGCTCAAGCTTGGGGATGCCCAAGGCATCCCTAGTTAATAGTCCAAGAAGTCTCAAGCATCTAAGCTTGGGGATGCCCCGGTTGGCATCCCACCTTTCTTCTTCAACAACTATCGGTCAGTTTTGGTTGAGCCTAAGTTTTTGCTTCTTCACATGATATGTGTTATCTTTGCAATGTAATTTTATTTTTTTGCTTGCTGTTTGAATAATATCCGAAGATCTGAAATTATTAAATGTTAGAGAGTCTTCACATAGTTAGATAATTATTCGACTACTCATTGATCTTCACTTCTATATTTTGGAGTAGTTTGTCATTTGCTCTAAGTGCTTCACTTATATCTTTTTAGAGCACGGCGGTTGTTTTATTTTGAAGAAACTATTGAACTCTAATGTCTCTCTTATATTATTTTGAGAGTCTTTAAACAGCATGGTAGTTTGCTTTGGCTATGAATTTAGTCCTAATATGACAGGCATCCAAGAGGTATATAATAAAAACTTTCATATAAAGTGCATTGAATACTATGAGAAGTTTGGTTCTTTATGATTGTTTTGAGATATGAAGAAGCTGATATTAGAGTCATTCTAGTGAGTAATTGTGAAATTGAGAAATACTTGTGTTAAGGTTTGCAAGTCCCGTAGCATGCACGTATGGTGAACTGTTATGTAACAAATTTGGAGCATGAGGTATTTTTTTATTGTCATCGTTTGTGTGGAGGTCGGGATCGCGCGATGGTTAACTCCTACCAACCCTTCCCCTAGGAGCATGGTTCTAGTACTTGGTTTCAAGAGCTTCTAGATTTTTGTAATAAGTATATGAGTTCTTTATGACTAATGTTGAGTCCATGGATTATACGCACTCTCACTTTCCACCATTGCTAGCCTCTCTAGTACCGCGCAACTTTCGCCGGTACCATACACCCACTACCTTCCTCAAAACAGCCACCATATATCTTCCTCAAAACAGCCACCATACCTACCTATTATGGCATTTCCATAGCCATTCCAAGATATATTGCCATGCAACTTTCCACCGTTCCATTCATCATGACACGCATCATCATTGTCATATTGCTTTGCATGATCATGTAGTTGACATCGTATTTGTGGCAAAGCCACTGTTCATCATTTTTTATAAATGTTGCTCTTGATTCATTGCACATCCCGGTACACCGCTGGAGGCATTCACGTATATTCAAATTTTGTTCTAGTATCGAGTTGTAATTTTTGAGTTGTAAGTAAATAAAAGTGTGATGATCTTTATTATTAGAGCATTGTCCCATGTGAGGAAAAAAAAAAAAGAGAAAAGTCAAAAAAAGAAGGCCCAAAAAGGAGAGAAAATGCCAAATAAAAAAAGAAGGCCCAAAAAGAGAGAAAAAGAGAGAAGGGACAATGCTACTATCCTTTTACCACACTTGTGCTTCAAAGTAGCACCATGATCTTCATGATAGAGAGTCTCCTATGATATCACTTTCATATACTAGTGGGAATTTGCATTATAGAGCTTGGCTTGTATATTCCAACGATGGGCTTCCTCAAATTGCCCTAGGTCTTCATGAGCAAGCAAGTTGGATGCACACCACTTAGTTTTCTTTTTTGAGCTTTCATAAATTTATAGCTCTAGTGCATTTGTTGCATGGCAATCCCTACTCACTCACATTGATATCTATTGATGGGCATCTCCATAGCCCATTGATATGCCTAGTTGTGTGAGACTATCTCCTTCTTTTTGTCTTCTCCACCACCATCTTCTATTCCACCCATAGTGCTATGTCCATGGCTCAGGCTCATGTATTACGTGAAAGTTGAAAAAGTTTGAGAATACTAAAGTATGAAACAATTGCTTGGTTGAAACTGGGGGTGTTCATGATTTGAATATTTTGTGTGATGAAGATGGAGCATAGCCAGACTATATGATTTTGTAGGGATAAGCTTTCTTTGGCCATGTTATTTTGAGAAGACATAATTATTTTGTTAGTATGCTTGAAGTATTATTGTTTTTATGTCAATACTTAACTTTTGTTTTGAATCATACGGATTTGAAAATTCATGCCACAATAAAGAGAATTACATGAATACAAATGTTAGGTAGCATTCCACATCAAAAATTCTGTATTTATCATTTACCTACTCGAGGACGAGCAGGAATTAAGCTTGGGGATTCTTGATACCACTACTAGGGAAAACCTTATACACAGAATCTTAGCAGCAGCGCGGTACAAAAAGGGGCGCTACTGCTAATTAGGAGCAGCGCAGTTAGGAAAAGCACGCTACTGATGTAAATTTAGTAGTAGCATGTGATGATTAAACCGCGCTGCTACAAAAATCCACCGACAGTACACAACGCCCTAAGTTTACCAGAAGTTCTCTACTGCCAATGCCATAGGAGTAGCGTGCTTTTTAGTCACGTCGCTGCTGCTAATTTTGAAATTGTCCACACAGTTGGCCCGTTTAGCAGTAGCGCATGATAGGAAAGCGCGCTGCTGCTACGCTCTTAGCAGTAACGCATTTTTGCTCCCTCGCTACTGCTAAGACGCAGCCCCCACCACCTTTTTCCACCTCCCCCTCCCCATCTCCTCTCCTCCCTTTCCCCTACCTCCCACATCCTCCATCTCTCACTCCTCTTCTTCCTCAATACTTCCCCCCCATTACTCTCCCTCTTCTACCTACCTTTCTCTCTCTTCATTACTCCTAGCTAACTGTTGGGGAACATTGCAGAAAACAAAAATTTTCCTACGGTTTCACCAAGATCCATCTATGAGTTCATCTAGCAACGAGTGATTGGATTGCATCTACATATCTTTGTAGATCACGCGCGGAAGCGTTCAAAGAACGGGGATGAGGAAGGCGTACTCGACGTGATCCAAATAACCGGAGATCCTAGCACCGAACGGACGGCACCTCCGCGTTCAACACACGTACGGTCAGCGTAACGTCTCCTCCTTCTTGATCCAGCAAGGGGAGAGGAGAGGTTGAGGAAGATGGCTCCAGCAGCAGCATGACGGGGTGGTGTTGATGGAGCTGCAGTACTCCGGCAGGGCTTCGCCAAGCAATATGGAGGAGGAGGATGTGTTGGAGAGGGAGAGGGAGGCACCAAAGATGTCTTCTAAAAAGCCCTCCTTCCCCCACTATATATAGGGAGTCCAGGGGGGGGGGGCGCCGGCCCTAGGAGATCCAATCTCCTAGGGGGGTGCGGCCAAGGGAGGAATCCCTCCCCCCGAAGGCACCTAGGGGGTGCCTTCCCCCTTTGGGACTCTTCCCTTCTTGAACCCTAGGCGCATGGGCCTCTTGGGGCTGGTGCCCTTGGCCCATGTAGGACAAGGCGCATCCCCTACAGCCCATGTGGCCCCCCGGGGCAGGTGGCCCCACCCGGTGGACCCCTGGGACCCTTCCGGTGGTCCCGGTACAATACCGGTGACCCCGAAACTTGTCCCGATGCCCGAAATAGCACTTCCTATATATAATTCTTTACCTCCGGACCATTCCGGAACTCCTCATGACGTCCGGGATCTCATCCGGGACTCCGAACAACATTCGGGTTACTGCATATACATATCCCTACAACCCTAGCGCCACCAAACCTTAAGTGTGTAGACCCTACGGGTTCGGGAGACATGTAGACATGACCGAGATCGCTCTTCGGTCAATAACCAGCAGCGGGATCTGGATACCCATGTTGGCTCCCACATGCTCCTCGATGATCTCATCGGATGAACCACGATGTCGAGGATTCAAGCAACCCCGTATACAATTCCCTTTGTCAATCGGTATGTTACTTGCCCGAGATTCGATCGTCGGTATCCCAATACCTCGTTCAATCTCGTTACCGGCAAGTCACTTTACTCGTACCGTAATGCATGATCCCGTGACCAGACACTTGGTCACTTTGAGCTCATTATGATGATGCATTACCGAGTGGGCCCAGTGATACCTCTCCGTCATACGGAGTGACAAATCCCAGTCTTGATCCGTGTCAACCCAACAGACACTTTCGGAGATACCCGTAGCATACCTTTATAGTCACCCAGTTACGTTGTGACGTTTGGTACACCCAAAGCACTCCTACGGTATCCGGGAGTTACACGATCTCATGGTCTAAGGAAAAGATACTTGACATTGGATAACTCTAGCAAACGAACTATACGATCTTATGCTATGTTTAGGATTGGGTCTTGTCCATCACATCATTCTCCTAATGATGTGATCTCGTTATCAATGACATCCAATGTCCATAGTCAGGAAACCATGACTATCTGTTGATCAACGAGCTAGTCAACTAGAGGCTTACTAGGGACATGTTGGTGTCTATTATTCACACATGTATTACGATTTCCGGATAACACAATTATAGCATGAATAAAGACAATTATCATGAACAAGGAAATATAATAATAATGCTTTTATTATTGCCTCTAGGGCATATTTCCAACAGTCTCCCACTTGCACTAGAGTCAATAATCTAGTTACATTGTGATGAATTGAACACCCATGGAATTCTGGTGTTGATCATGTTTTGCTCTAGCGAGAGGTTTAGTTAATGGATCTGCTACATTCAGGTCCGCATGTACTTTACAAATATCTATGTCTCCATCTTGAACATTTTCACGAATGGAGTTGAAGCGACGCTTGATGTGCCTTGTCTTCTTGTGAAACCTGGGCTCCTTGGCAAGAGCAATAGCTCCAGTGTTGTCACAGAAGAGCTTGATCGGCCCCGACGCATTGGGTATGACTCCTAGGTCGGTGATGAACTCCTTCACCCAAATTGCTTCATGTGCTGCCTCCGAGGCTGCCATGTACTCCGCTTCACATGTAGATCCCGCCACGACGCTCTGCTTGCAACTGCACCAGCTTACTGCCCCACCATTCAAAATATACGCGTATCCGGTTTGTGACTTAGAGTCATCCAGATCTGTGTCGAAGCTAGCGTCGACGTAACCCTTTACGACGAGCTCTTCTTCACCTCCATAAACGAGAAACATTTCCTTAGTCCTTTTCAGGTACTTCAGGATATTCTTGACCGCTGTCCAGTGTTCCTTGCCGGGATTACTTTGGTACCTTATTACCAAACTTACGGCAAGGTTTACATTAGGTCTGGTACACAGCATGGCATACATAATAGAACCTATGGCTGACGCATAGGGATGACACTCATCTCTTCTATATCTTCTGCCGTGGTCGGACATTGAGCTGAGCTCAATTTCACACCTTGCAACACAGGCAAGAACCCCTTCTTAGACTAATCCATATTGAACTTCTTCAATATCTTATCAAGGTATGTGCTTTGTGAAAGACCTATGAGGCGTCTTGATCTATCTCTGTAGATCTTGATGCCTAATATATAAGAAGCTTCTCCAAGGTCCTTCATTGAAAAACTCTTATTCAAGTAGGCCTTAATGCTTTCCAAGAGTTCTATATCATTTCCCATCAAAAGTATGTCATCTACATATAATATGAGAAATGCTACAGAGCTCCCACTCACTTTCTTGTAAACGCAGGCTTGTCCATAAGTCTGCGTAAACCCAAATGCTTTGATCATCTCATCAAAGCGAATGTTCCAACTCCGAGATGCTTGCACCAGCCCATAAATCGAGCGTTGGAGCTTGCACACCTTGTCAGCATTCTTAGGATCGACAAAACCTTCCGGCTGCATCATATACAATTCTTCCTTAAGGAAACCATTAAGTAATGCCGTTTTGACGTCCATTTGCCATATCTCATAATCGTAGAAAGCGGCAATTTCTAACATGATTCGGACGGACTTTAGCTTCGCTACCGGTGAGAAAGTATCATTGTAGTCAACCCCTTGAACTTGTCGATAACCCTTAGTGACAAGCCTAGCTTTATAGATGGTCACATTACCATCCGCGTCTGTCTTTTTCTTAAAGATCCATTTATTTTCTATGGCTCGCCGCTCAACGGGCAAGTCAGTCAAAGTCCATACTTCATTTTCATACATGGATCCTATCTCGGATTTCATGGCTTCTAGCCATTTGTCGGAATCCGGGCCCGCCATCGCTTCTTCATAGTTCGAAGGTTCACCGTTGTCTAACAACATGATTTCCAAGACAGGGTTGTCGTACCACTCTGGTGCGGAACGTGTCCTTGTGGACCTTCGAATTTCAGTAGGAGCTTGATCAGAAGTATCTTGATCATCATCATTAACTTCCTCTCTAGTCAGTGTAGGCACCTCAGGAACATTTTCTTGAGTTGCGCCATTTTCCGGTTCAAGAGGTAATACTTCATCTAGTTCTACTTTCCTCCCACTTACTTCTTCCGAGAGAAACTCTTTCTCCAGAAAGGATCCATTCTTGGCAACAAAGATCTTGCCTTCGGATCTGAGGTAGAAGGTATACCCAATAGTTTCTTTAGGGTATCCTATGAAGACGCATTTTTCCGACTTGGGTTCGAGCTTTTCAGGTTGAAGTTTCTTGACATAAGCATCGCATCCCCAAACTTTTAGAAACGACAGCTTAGGTTTCTTCCCAAACCATAATTCATACGGTGTCGTCTCAACGGATTTCGATGGAGCCCTATTTAAAGTGAATGCAGCAGTCTCTAAAGCATACCCCCAAAAAGATAGCGGTAAATCGGCAAGAGACATCATAGATCGCACCATATCTAATAGAGTGCGATTACGACGTTCGGACACACAATTACGCTGAGGTGTTCCAGGCGGCGTGAGTTGTGAAACTATTCCACATTTTCTTAAGTGTGTGCCAAACTCGTGACTCAAGTATTCTCCTCCACGATCTGATCGCAGGAACTTGATTTTCCTGTCACGTTGATTCTCAACCTCACTCTGAAATTCCTTGAACTTTTCAAAGGTTTCAGACTTGTGTTTCATTAAGTAGACATACCCATACCCATATCTACTCAAGTCATCAGTGAAGGTGAGAACATAACGATAGCCACCGCGAGCCTCAACACTCATTGGGCCGCACACATCAGTATGTATGATTTCCAATAAGTTGGTTGCTCGCTCCATTATTCCTGAGAATGGAGTCTTGGTCATTTTACCCATGAGGCATGGTTCGCACGTGTCAAATGATTCGTAATCAAGAGACTCTAAAAATCCATCAGCATGGAGCTTCTTCATGCGTTTGACACCTATGTGACCAAGGCGGCAGTGCCACAAGTATGTGGGACTATCATCATCAATCTTACATCTTTTGGTACTCACACTATGAACATGTGTAGCATCACGCTCGAGATTCATGAAGAATAAACCATTCACCATCGGAGCATGACCATAAAACATATCTCTCATATAAATAGAACAACCATTATTCTCGGATTTAAATGAGTAGCCATCTCGAATTAAACGAGATCCTGATACAATGTTCATGCTCAAAGCTGGCACTAAATAACAATTATAAAGGTTTAAAACTAACCCCGAAGGCAAATGTAGAGGTAGCGTGCCGACGGCGATCACATTGACCTTGGAACCATTCCCGACGCGCATCGTCACCTCGTCCTTTGCCAGTCTCCGCTTATTCCGCAGCTCCTGCTTTGAGTTACAAATGTGAGCAACCGCACCGGTATCAAATACCCAGGAGCTACTACGAATACTGGTAAGGTACACATCAATTACATGTATATCACATATACCTTTCGTTTTGCCGGCCTTCTTGTCCGCTAAGTATTTAGGGCAGTTCCGCTTCCAGTGACCACTTCCCTTGCAATAAAAGCACTCAGTCTCGGGCTTGGGTCCATTCTTTGGCTTCTTCTCGGCAGCTTGCTTACGGGCGCGGCAACTCCCTTGCCGTCCTTCTTGAAGGCTTTCTTACCCTTGCCCTTCTTGAACTTAGTGGTTTTATTCACCATCAACACTTGATGTTCCTTTTTGACTTCTACCTCTGCTGATTTCAGCATTGCAAATACTTCAGGAATGGTCTTTTCCATCCCCTGCATATTGAAGTTCATCACAAAGCTCTTGTAGCTCGGTGGAAGCGACTGAAGGATTCTGTAAATGACCGCGTCATCCGGGAGATTAACTCCCAGCTGAGTCAAGCGGTTATGCAACCCAGACATAGTGAGTATGTGCTCACTGACAGAACTGTTTTCCTCCATCTTATAGCTAAAGAACTTGTCGGAGACTTGATATCTCTCGACCCGGGCATGAGCTTCGAAAACCATTTTCAGCTCTTCAAACATCTCATATGCTCCGTGTCTCTCAAAACTTTTTTGGAGCCCCGGCTCTAAGCTGTAAAGCATGCCGCACTGAACGAGGGAGTAGTCATCGGTACGTGCCTGCCAAGCGTTCATAACGTCTTGTTCTGCAGGGAGAACAGGTGCGTCACCTAGCGGTGCTTGTAGGACATAATCTTTCTTGGCAGCTATGAGGATGATCCTCAGGTTCCGGACCCAGTCCGTATAATTGCTGCCATCGTCTTTCAGCTTGGTTTTCTCTAGGAACGTGTTGAAGTTGAGGACTACGTTGGCCATTTGATCTACAAGACATATTGTAAATATTTTAGACTAAGTTCATGATAATTAAGTTCATCTAATCAAATTATTCAATGAACTCCCACTTAGATAGACATCCCTCCTGTAATCTAAGTATAACATGATCCGAGTTAACTAGGTCGTGTCCGATCATCACGTGAGACGGACTAGTCAACATCGGTGAACATCTTCATGTTGATCGTATCTTCTATACGACTCATGCTCGACCTTTCGGTCTTCTGTGTTCCGAGCCCATGTCTGTACATGCTAGGCTCGTCAAGTCAACCTAAGTGTTTGCATGTGTAAATCTGTCTTACACCCGTTGTATGTGAATGTTAGAATCTAACACCCGATCATCACGTGGTGCTTTGAAACAACGTACTGTCCCAACGGTGCACAGTTAGGGGGAACACTTTCTTGAAATTATTATGAGGGATCATCTTATTTACTACCGTCGTTCTAAGCAAAAAAGATGCAAAACATGATAAACATCGCATGCAATCAAATAATAATAGTGACATGATATGGTCAATATCACATAGCTCCTTTGATCTCCATCTTGGGGCTCCATGATCATCTTGTCACCGGCATGACACCATGATCTCCATCATCGTGTCTCCATGAAGTTGCTCACCAACTATTACTTCTACTACTACGGCTAACGCGTTTAGCAATAAAGTAAAGTAATTTACATGGCGTTTCTCAATGACACGCAGGTCATACAAAAAATAAAGACAACTCCTATGGCTCCTGCCGGTTGTCATACTCATCGACATGCAAGTGGTGATTCCTATTACAATAGCATGAACATCTCATACATCACATATATATCATTCATCATACATCACAACTTTGGCCATATCATATCACAAAGCACTTGCTGCAAAAACAAGTTAGACGTCCTCTAATTGTTGTTGCAAGTTTTACGTGGCTGAAATAGGGTTCTAGCAAGAACGTTTTCTTACCTACGTGAAAGCCACAACGTGATTTGTCAACTTCTATTTACCCTGCATAAGGACCCTGTTCATCGAATCCGCTCCAACTAAAGTGGGAGAGACAGACACCCGCCAGCCACCTTATGCAACTTGTGCATGTTAGTCGGTGGAAACGGTCTCACGTAAGCGTACGTGTAAGGTTGGTCCGGGCCGGTTCATCCCACAATACCGTTGAAGCAAGATAAGACTAGTAGCGGCAAGAAATTTGACAACATCTACGCCCACAACAAATTGTGTTCTACTCGCGCAAGAAGAACTACGCATAGACCTAGCTCTGATACCACTATTGGGGAACGTTGCAGAAAACAAAAATTTTCCTACGGTTTCACCAAGATCCATCTATGAGTTAATCTAGCAACGAGTGATTGGATTGCATCTACATACCTTTGTAGATCACGCGCGGAAGCGTTCAAAGAACGGGGATGAGGAAGGCGTACTCGACGTGATCCAAATCACCGGAGATCCTAGCACCGAACGGACGGCACCTCCGCGTTCAACACACGTACGGTCAGCGTAACGTCTCCTCCTTCTTGATCCAGCAAGGGGAGAGGAGAGGTTGAGGAAGATGGCTCCAGCAGCAGCACGACGATGTGGTGTTGATGGAGCTGCAGTACTCCGGCAGGGCTTCGCCAAGCACTATGGAGGAGGAGGATGTGTTGGAGAGGGAGAGGGAGGCACCAAAGGTGTCTTCTGAAAAGCCCTCCTTCCCCCACTATATATAGGGAGTCCAAGGGGGGGGCGCCGGCCCTAGGAGATCCAATCTCCTAGGGGGGGTGCGGCCAAGGGAGGAATCCCTCCCCCCAAAGGCACCTAGGGGGTGCCTTCCCCCTTTGGGACTCTTCCCTTCTTGAATCCTAGGCGCATGGGCCTCTTGGGGCTGGTGCCCTTGGACCATGTAGGCCAAGGCGCACCCCCTACAGCCCATGTGGCCCCCTGGGGCAGGTGGCCCCACCCGGTGGACCCCCGGGACCCTTTCGGTGGTCCTGGTACAATACCGGTGACCCCGAAACTTGTCCCGATGCCCGAAATAGCACTTCCTATATATAATTCTTTACCTCCGGACCATTCCGGAACTCCTCGTGACGTCCGGGATCTCATCCGGGACTCCGAACAACATTCGGGTTACTGCATATACATATCCCTACAACCCTAGCGTCACCGAACCTTAAGTGTGTAGACCCTACGGGTTCGGGAGACATGTAGACATGACCGAGATCGCTCTCCGGTCAATAACCAACAGCGGGATCGGGATACCCATGTTGGCTCCCACATGCTCCTCGATGATCTCATCGGATGAACCACGATGTCGAGGATTCAAGCAACCCCGTATACAATTCCCTTTGTCAATCGGTATGTTACTTTCCCGAGATTCGATCGTCGGTATCCCAATACCTCGTTCAATCTCGTTACCGGCAAGTCACTTTACTCGTACCATAATGCATGATCCCGTGACCAGACACTTGGTCACTTTGAGCTCATTATGATGATGCATTACCGAGTGGGCCCAGTGATACCTCTCCGTCATACGGAGTGACAAATCCCAGTCTTGATCCGTGTCAACCCAACAGACACTTTCGGAGATACCTGTAGCATACCTTTATAGTCACCCAGTTATGTTGTGACGTTTGTTACACCCAAAGCACTCCTACGGTATCCGGGAGTTACACGATCTCATGGTCTAAGGAAAAGATACTTGACATTGGATAACTCTAGCAAACGAACTATACGATCTTATGCTATGTTTAGGATTGGGTCTTGTCCATCACATCATTCTCCTAATGATGTGATCTCGTTATCAATGACATCCAATGTCCATAGTCAGGAAACCATGACTATCTGTTGATCAACGATCTAGTCAACTAGAGGCTTACTAGGGACATGTTGGTGTCTATTATTCACACATGTATTACGATTTCCGGATAACACAATTATAGCATAAATAAAGACAATTATCATGAACAAGGAAATATAATAATAATGCTTTTATTATTGCCTCTAGGGCATATCTCCTAATGATATTTTTTTGATTTATTTTGAATTTTGAAGGCGGGAAGATACTAATGGCGCACCATGGGCAGGTGCGCCATTATTAACTTTTTTTTTATTTTTTTGACTTATTTTGAATTTTGAAGGCGAGAAGATAGTAATGGCGCACCATGGGTAGGTGCGCCATTAGTAAGTTTGAATTTTTTTGAATTTTTTTGCCTATCCAGATCTTAAAAGCCCCATATCTTTTTTTCTGTTAGGTTTTTGAGGATTTTGAAAATGTTTAACGGGGTTCCCCCGTTAAATTCGGATGTAACTTTTCGAGTAGATGATTTTTCATATAAAAAACTTTTTCATCTGAGTTCGTACGCAAAAGTTATGCCCATTTTTACAAATTCTCGAGAGATTTTGCAAAAAAGTCAAAAATTCATGTTTGTAAATTTTGCTAACAACTAGACCACATATCACATGAGAATCTTATTTTCTTTTATTTTTTTGACATTTCTATCATTTTCGTTTATTTTTTTTGAAACTGAAAAGGTGGTCCAGGGGGGGGGTGCATTCGGGCGAATGTTTGAGCCAAGTTACTAATGGCGCACCGTGGCATGGTGCGTCATTACTAGTTTAACTAGTAAAACTAGTAATGGCGCACCACTCCCACGGTGCGCCATTAGTAGTTTTGAAAAAAATTAATTTTTTTTACTAATGGCGCACCGTGGATGTGGTGCACTAGTAATGGCGCACCACTCCCACGGTGCGCCATTAGTAGTTTTGAAAAATTTAATTTTTTTACTAATGGCGCACCGTGGATGTGGTGCGCCATTAGTATTTGGACACTAATGGCGTACCAACACATGGTGCGCCATTAGTATATAGTAATGGCGCACCACATGTCTAGTGCAACATTAGTGTCAATTCCATCTATAGCCCTTTTCCTAGTAGTGTCGGTGGCGAGGAGGTCGTGGGCCAGCTCCTCCATTGGACTAGTCTGCGCTATGTCATCTCGACGGGTGTGCCCCACATGTCTGTTTCCCGGTTTTCCCGGCCATATTCGAGCGTTAGTGCTCCGCGTCGCGCATTAGGCCTTTCACTATGTAGGCCAAGCGAGACAACTTATTGTTTATTTGAGCCGTTCAAGTATAACCATGTGGCGTTTGCTTATTTCTCATTCCTCTCCAACCCTCTTCTCCATCGATCATGTCGCCCTCCAGTCGAGTCCATCCTCCCGCGTGCCTCATTTGAACATTCCGCCGAGTATCATTCGCATGTACCCACTCTAGTCCTCTTTCAATAGATCTCTGGACCCCAAGATGAAATCGAGAGGGAACGAGTGGGGGCACGTGATACCTAAGGCGGATTCAAAATTTTGAACCGGTGATCATAGCATCCGCAAATGATATATAAAGGGTATTCAATGTTAGTTTCGTTTTTAAACGTACAATATACTCCCTCCTATCCTTTCTAGTTTACATATAAGTTTTATGTGTAGTCAAAGTATCTCTACTTTGATAAAAAAGGTATCAACATTCAACAACGCCCAATCAATATTGTTAGATTCGTACATACTCCTAGATTTGTACTCGAGATGGTTTCCAATTTGACTATTGACAGGATTAATAGTACATGAGATGTATAATGTGAAATTTATATCATTGGAAACTCCTTTGACATACGAATTTGACCGTATGCTTTGTGTAAGTTGCATGTCATATATTATTACTCTAACATTTTGTCAAAGTTAGCCTCGAAAAACGCATTAGACCCTGTATGCTTTGTGTAAGTTGCATGTCATATATTATTACTCTAACATTTGTGTAAGTTGCATGTCATATATTATTACTCTAACATTTGGTCAAAGTAGTATAGTGGAAGTGGACCCCCTGACGTAGGTATCCCTGCCTTACCCTCCCTTTCGGTCACTTACTGGCGGACCCCATGCTTGCTAGGCCCTGCATATCAGTTACTCAATGGGTTCGGCCATGTCAGGGGATCCTCATCCGTAGTATACTCCCTCGGTTTTTATTTACTCCACATAAAACGGAGGCAGTGGTGGTATAATAAATGACGCGGGCGGGGGAGGAGGAGGGACGTCAGTTTGCTCTCAACTGTGGTCCCACAAGCGAGCAAAAACGCAAGACAAAGCGTGTTCCATTTGGTGAGCGACGTGGAGGGTCCAGCGTGCCGGGCTGCAACGCGAACGCGACAAGAGCGATGTACAGTCAAAACTGATTGACCGGTCGTCACCGGAACCACTATTCACACCAGAACCTTCGCTGCTCGGCCTACGCTAGCCACTGCCCTAAAACCACACCAAATCTCCAGCCCATTCCCCCACCTTTCGATCCCCTAGCCCGCACCAAGCGTCCCCTAGTTTGCCGGAAAGCCATGGTGCGCCGCAAGATCACTTACTACAAGATGCTGACGCCGGAGCGCCGTGAAATCGCGGCGGCAGTCGGCGACACAGACCTCCGTTCCCAAGCTCGCTTTGCAGCGGGCCAATCCCTGAGTTCTCTGGAGCCAAGCTACGAGCAGGAGGAAGCCGATCCAATGTTCATGGCGGAGGTCGCGGCGCAGAAGGCCCCCGATGGGTATGAGACGATGGATGTCGACTTCGTGCCGGCGTCCGAGTCCCCCATGGTGCAGGCGGACCAGCGGTTCAACATGGTGATACTAAAGGAGGACCGGGAGGCAGAGGCTCAACTCGACGCGGAGCGCGCGCATGCCGCTGCCATCGAGGCTCTCCTGCAGGCGGAACCGGATGTCGTGGATGTGAACCGGGCGGCGGAGGCTCAACTTGAGGCAGAGCGCGCGGATGCCGCTGCCATCGAGGCCCTCCTGCAGGCGGAACCGGACGTCCTCGACTTGAACCGGGTTGTGCTCTTGTCCGTGCAAAGCGCCCGCACGCTCCGCTTGAACGAGTAGCTGGAGGCCGAGGACAACCACGGTGCGGAGACACACGTCGGCAGCGACGGCTGGTTCGCGCCGGCAGCCAAAGACAACGAGGCCATCTCTTTCCACGAGCAGTGATAGTTTTTCTTTATGTTGTTGTTTTCATGGATCTTTTGCTGTGTAAAAACTATATTTGTTATGCAAGTCGCCTGACTTGGGTCAGTCTACCATTTCAGGAGGCTGGATGAATATCCTACGTCTCCTAACCCTTCTTTCCTTCTTCCTCACCTCTTCTTCTTCCCCAACAGACCACCGCACAGGCCGTACGGATACTCCCCAACATGCGGTTGGATAAACATACTCTATGAACGAAAATTATGTGTCAGCGATAGGATGGCTGAGTTTGGTTTGTTCACATGCGACAACACATGTCAGTGAGGGTGCGTTCCCTTGGTTGGGTTTGCGGCGTGCAGGAGCGACTGTGTGAGGGTGCGGTGTGACCGCGGCGTGTAGGAGCGACCGTGTGATGGTGCGGTGCGACCGCGACAGCCGTGCGCAAGTGTACCTCCTTCTGATTTTGAAAACTTTAGGCAAGCTTGGAAAAAATGTGTGGCGAAGTTTGGCAATGCAAGGCCTAGACCCAAACAGGATAAGTACGTACGTACTAGGAGTATTAGTGTTAAAAAAGAAAGGCGGGGTTTGCCTTCGCGGGATTTAATCGATACAAATCCTCGTTTCACGTGTCAATTAATGCATATTTTTTCTCCAAAGACCAAAGAGCTAACCATCTCACTCCTCATCGCTTGATTAATGCAGCGCCATGCAAACCAACCTTCTCACTTCCGCATGCATGCAAGGGATATTAATGTCCTTGGTTGCTAACCCCATCAATTTTGCCTCGATTAGTGTTAGTGGCCCTTTGCAAATTGTAATTTTGATATACTGGCCTTGTGTACAAAAAATGGAGGTAGTAACTATATTTGACTTCCTTTCCATTGCGGTGACGTCGACGATATCTTTTTTTGGTGGTTTGGCGAAGTGTGTTCGACGAAGAACACCATTGAGGGAGACCACGTTAAGTCGTTCGCAAGTGCCGCCTACAAGCCGAGACAACCGCTTTATTTGCCTCCAGGAAGTCCTTTACTAGTACTACTAGGAGTACTAGTGCGGTGAGATGGCTTCTCGAAGAAGACGATGGATAAGCGGAGTCAGCGAAGAGTGAACTAATGGTTGCTTCATCCGTGCTTTTGTGATTTGACGCCTCACTGTTTGTGATATGTGATAGAAGGGACAGGGGAGTAGACTCTGTGCTCTATACTGTAGTACATGCGTCCAAGCATGGGAGAAAGAGGAGACACGTTGCATTTTTCTATTCCTTCAACCAATCAATCAGAGAGCTTCGGTTCCATCTTTTTGGATTTGGCAACACCGTCCACAATGGTTCCCATGATGCCAAAAGCTATTTTCACATTTGGCTACACATTGTGGATGCCCTAAACCGTACCACTTGGTTTTTCTCCTGTGTGCTATCTATACAAATCTCAATTATATTGATCTAGAAAATTATAGAATCGAGATTAGTAAAAAGGAGGTGATTTTGCCTCGCGGATGGCGGGGGAGGTTTCTTATTTGAGCAATGCTACATCCACGTAATGGTTTACGTAAAGTTACAAACTGATGGGATGTGGGACTATTTGATTGGATTAAAGGAGAGGATTAGGCCCACCCTACCTGAAAATCAGGGGGGCATATATAGATTACATGGAAAGTATACGTAGCAGCTACGTAGCCCTTTGTAAGTCTAGGATTAGGCTTCTTATTTTTGGAGGACGTTGTCCTGGCGGTTTGCGAACATGCGGTCCCACGTGTCAGTGCTTTACCAAGCCGATCCGCGTCCCACATGAGGCAGAACAACGGCAGAAACAACACGTGGTTAAGTTTAAGAAGATGAGGGAGAAGCGGATTCAGCAACGAGTGAAATGATGGTTGCTTCGTCCCTCCAACTTAACTGCGGGAAAGGTGCAGTTTTGTGATTTGACGCCTCATTGCTCATTACTACGCCGGCGCCATGACTGGGTGCTTCACCCAGGCTGCTCTGCACTGTATTCCGGTATGGCACATGGACCCGGTAGCTTGATGTCCCACATGTTGGCGAAAGGGACTAGAAGATTTATGAAAGCGAGCGCTGCACTCTTACGACGGAGGAGTAGACGACACGACGGCCCAGTGAACTGTCACTTGTACTGTATAGTACTATAGTTTTGTTGTTTCACACGATCCATCGATACAAACCCGATTAAACAGGAAAGGGCGGGATTTTTCCCGCGCGGTAGATGATACTGGCCATACATTTCAAAGGCAATTTTAATGTATGCAAACTGAATAATTATATGTAACAATATGATATCTAGTAAAACTAAAAACACATATGATTTATTGTGTTAGAGTGTAGTAGTAGTTCTGTATTGCATAGTTGTTAGATGTAACATGCGAGAACGTGTAGAGATGTAGTTTTGGAGGGCCTACAGAGAGAAAAGCGTAATATGGTCACCGAACTTCAGAATAAGCTGATTACGGTCACTATATACGTTTTGCGGTGATTATACGGTCACTTGCTCACAGTTCAGCATTGGATTGCACTCTGTTGACCTGCCAAATAGTCTGCGTGGCGCCATGTTGACTAGTTAAATTGACCATGTTCCTTGTGGGTCCCACCTGTCAGTTCGCATAGGCAAAAGGTGAGATAAATAAAAATTTACGCAGGCGTGACAAGGCTCCAATACGTGCGCGGGAATCACTTGGTTGTGTATGTGTCTGTCAGAGCCTGATGTGTGCGCATGCACGTGTAGGTTGAGCACTTGAGCATGAGAGTGTGTGTTGGTCGTGTGGTGTACTGGTGTGCATGCATGCATGCGTGTGTGCGTGTGAGTGTTGCATGCGTGCATGTGAGTGTTGTGTGCGTGCGTGGCTGCGTGTGTACATGTGAGTGTTGCGTGCGTGCGTGGGTGCATGTGTTTGTGTGAGTGTTGCGTGGATGCAGTTCGTGTGCATGCGTGCGTGTGTGTATAATCACCACACCAGCTCATGTGTGTTAAAACAGACGGCTCAGCATACCAATACAAGGCCACCTTGTCCGCTGTGCCCGCGGTCATGACTTCGAACCACCATCCAATTTTTTTTGTCGTTTGTTTTCGTTCTTACTAGCAAGATGCCCGTGCGTTGCACGTAACATCAAGATGCATTTGTATGACTTGTTTATCTTGTGAGAGAAAAGGATGAACGAGGGAGGGACTTATTTGCAAATGTGGAGAGATGTGTGGGTACCTTTTTGCAAAATTGCCATAGTTTCTTTCCTATCCGTCAGATATAAATCGGACGGCCTATACTGCAGGATGGCAGGCACACCATCATCACCAACTCTGTTTTTTATAAGAGTGTATTTTATGTATTTTATAAGAGTGTAGATGTAGAGTAGATACAAGTCGACAGGTGGGCACGATGGTAGTGAGATAATGTGATGCAACACTAGAGGTGCCACGTGGAGCGTTTAACTGGTCAACTAGTCATGTCATGAGCAAATACAGAGTTGTACGGTGAGCCCGTGACTGTATAATAACTAGTAAACGTAAATGGTGACCGTAATGAGTGGATTCTGAAGTCCAATGTACGTATCGTGCTTTCGCTTCAAATACAATGATCGTCATTGCATATATCGCGAGAGAAAGATGAAACATGTGTCAATTTTCTGGGGGCTTACTTTTAGAGGACCTGGAGATAGTTTTGTGTGCATACGTGAAAGGGGCATACAAGCGGGGTATACGATGGAGAGAGAGATGCTCTTCGTTTCTCTTTATTATGACTAACTTTGTATATAGTATAAAAATATACAAATTCACAGTGTGGAATAAATATCATTGTGGGCACCATGCAATGCAAATTAGCGTTCGTACTCCTCCATATAACTTTGTAATGTTGTATATATGTAGAAACTCTGAAATAATTTTTTGGCCACACTTTATTCAAAAGGAATGTTGTATGCGAAATAAACGTGAAGAGAGGGATTTTTAGATCAATGGGGTACGTGATGTAACATGTGTGAATGTGTAGTTGATGCATTTTGGCGGGGCCTAGAGAGGTATGTGTTTGTATTACGTATTCGAGAGAGGCATGGATAGAGGGGCCGACGGCGGGGGGGGGGCTGGGAGAGATAGCAGGAGAAATGAGAGTGGTCTAGAGAGAGAGAGACGAATATGACGTCACGACAGGAGATTCCATTCCCTTGAGTGTGTATATGCAAGGGGGGAGGGAATAGAGGCACCAGGAGAAATTTTCTGTGTGTGGTGTTTGTGTTGGTATGTGTGGGTGTGAGAAGATAATGAGACGTGGGGGCAGAGGGTGTGTCATCGCATGAGGTTTGTCGGCGTTCTGGGAACGGGGGTCCCCAGACTTGCCTGCATGCGGCCTGCGGCGTGGCTCGAGTGGGGGCCTAGTGCGGCCCAGCTTCATCATCTCAAGCTTAAGACCCTCGCGAGGGGCCAGGCCTCGCGGGGCAGACGACCAGAAGCTTCCTCAGGGGCAGCCTCATCAGGCAGGCTCGTGAGGAGGCGGAGAGATCAAGGCAGGGGTACCTCGCGAGGAGCCCGTGACGCAAGCCATGACGATCGAGACCAGGCGGGCGCCAGGCGGGCGCGGGCCTACGCAGTGTCCTTGTTTCCCCTTCGGTGCAAAGGGGGCGAGCACAGGCCAAGGCATCGGGCAAAGGTTACCATTCCGGTGCAACAAGACCAAGACCAGCAGGGCGGCAGGATGGAGGTCACCGTGTAGCCCAAGACGGCGTCATCACCAGTGCTTTTGGCAGCCGGAGCCCACCTTTGGTCAGGATAACTTGTACTAGATGTTCCCCTTCAAAATGGCCAATTGTTGGCGCCCTTCCCGCTCATTATTTGGGGAAAGGCCTAGGGCCTCTATAAATAGAGCTAGCCACCACAGAGTAGAGGCATCTGACTAGATCGGATAGAGCCCTAGAAAAGAGAGAGAGAGAGAGGCGATCGAACTCACCCAAACAGTTCATCGCATCAGTTCAAGAACACCTCTCGCGAGGCTGTTCTTCCCCTGTACTGTTCATCATCAGCCCCTGAGGCAATCCACCACACCACACACTGGAGTAGGGTATTACACCACAACGGTGGCCTGAACCAGTATAAATCTTGTGTCCTTTGTGTTGTTCGTCGTTTCTAGCTTAGATCACACGAGGAGATCAGACGTAGATTGGTAGTGGAGAGATCTCCGCGCACACCCCAGACTTCGAACCTTAAGGGTCTGCCGGAACCCGAAATCTGACATTTCGCGCGCCAGGTAGGGGTGCGTCCGAATCTTTCTTCCGCTGCTCGCGTGTGATCTTCCGTCGTGTCCATGGCTGACACTCGTCAGGCTCGCGCCGAGCGCCGGGCTGCTCTCGCCACCCGTGTCGCCCAGACGGCGCCCGTCTGCGGATGCCCCCATTGTTCCCCGTCGCCTGCCACCAACGCCGCCACCGGCCCGGCGGGGAACGAGCAGCAGGCCTCGTTCCAGCATCCTTCGGTGCGGCGGGATGGCCGCACTGCCACCCCGTCACTGACTCCAGCTGGTTCGTCGTCGCACCACCGTCGCGCCCCCACGGACGCGCACGCCGCGCTGCTCCTGGCAAGAGAGCTCCTGCACTACCGCCCCGTCGACGACCTCTACGAGGACTGGCTCGCCCGCATCACCGAGCTCGTCCGCACCGCAGGGAGCTCCCCCTTGCCGTCCCTCTCGCTGCCTCGCCCTCCATTCCATGCAGGGGGCGAGGATCAGGAGGCGCCTCCACTACCTCCTCCCCAAGAAGGCGCCCCGGCTCCAAGGCGCGCAGCCCCAGGGCGAGACCCTCCACGTCCGGCGCCAGCGCAGCAAGAAGGGAGATGCCAAGAGATCCCTTGTCCCCAAGAAGGTGCTCGCGCGCTCCCGGCACCGGCCCGCCAAGATCGCGCACTGCGCCTCCACGACAAGAACCCGCGCCGCTCCAAGCGGCGGCGCATGGTAATCCCCAGGAGCAGGCCCAGCACCAGCAAAGGGCGCCGGTGGCCACAGCAGGCTGCCGCGCCTTCACCCCCGAGATACGCGGTGTCGCATGGCCACGCAAGTTCAAGCCTGATCTGCCCCCCCGCTACGATGGCACGGCGGACCCCGCGGAGTTCCTATAGCTCTACGAGCTAGGCATTGAAGCCGCCAACGGAGACGAGAAGGTCATGGCGAACTGGTTTCCCATGGCGCTCAAGGACGGCGCCCGCACCTGGCTCCTGAACCTGGCTCCCATCACGATATCCTCCTGGGACGAGATGCGCACTCGCTTCATTGCTGACTTCCAAGGCACTCGCGACCGGCCCCCGGCCGTGAGCGACCTGCGCCGCATCAAGCAACAGCAAGGGGAAACCCAGCAGAAATACATCCAGTGCTTCAACAACGCTCGCCTCAAGATCCCCAGGGTGACTGAAGAGGCCATCATCTCGGCCTTCTCCGATGGCGTGGGCGACATCAAGATGAAGGAGGAGCTAGCAATCCATGAAGACCTGTGCACATCCCTGGAGCTGTTCAACTTGGCGACCAAGTGCGCCAGGGCTGAGGAAGGGCGCCTCTCCCTCCTCGAGCTCCCGGCAGCCGACCCAGAAGAGAAAAAGCTCAAGGCCAAGGACGTGAAGCGCAAGGGGGCTGCCATGCTTGCAGCGGAACCAGACACCAAGCGAGGCAGGGATCAGCCTGAGTCATCCAAGGGCAGCCGATATTGCGTGTACCATGACCTCCACACCCACAACACCAACGAATGTCAAGAGCTCAGGGCCGTGCGAGATGGGCGAATCGGCCGACACCCCGAGCACAACGACAGGGGCTATGGCCGAGGAAGAGGAAGAGGTGGCGGACGATGGGAAGACCGTGGCCCTCACCAAGGGTGGCGTGACCGACCTCGCAAGGATCGCTGGCAGGACCAGCCTCGCGAGGGAGGCTGGAGGGATCAGCCTCGTGAGGATCGCCCACACGGCAACGCAGGCCTTCCTCCTCTGCCACCACCGCCAAGGAGGAATGAAGACCAACATCAAGACGAGGGGGCTGGGCGCTTCCAGGAGCCACGCACAATCGCTTGCATCTTGGGTGGCGCCCAAGCCCCAGCATCACAGTGCATCTTCAAGAAGTTTGCTCGCGAGGTGAATGCAGTGTGCAGCATCACATCCCCAAGCTTGAGGCCACGCGCCCTCTCAGGTGTTCTGCGTGCGCTATCATGTTCAGCTCAGCGGATCAGCTCAAGTGCACGGCAACGACCGGAGTCCTCCCAATGCTTTGCTCCCCAGTCATCAACAATGTGCAGGTCACCAGGACCCTCATTGATGGCTGAGCAGGACTAAACGTCCTGTCCGTCGAGACGTTCGACAATCTCCAAGTGCCATACGATTAGCTTCAGCCGACCAAGCCTTTCTCAGGAGTCACTGATGGTTCCACTGTCCCAATAGGGCAGGTTCGCCTTCCAGTCACCTTCGGGCAGCGCAACAACTACCGCACCGAGCTCATCGACTTCGACATCGCCCACATTCGCCTGCCGTACAACGCCATCCTTGGGTACCCAGCCCTAGCCAAGTTCATGGCAGTGACTCACCATGGTTACAATGTCCTCAAGATGCCGGGAAGTGGTGGAGTCATCACCGTACCCTGTGAAGAAAGGGACGCAGTGTGTTCACTTGAGCGCGCGTTCCAAGCCGCAACAATCGAAGACCCAGATCACAGGAGCGGAAGACTTCCCGAGGCGACCCTTAAGAAGAAGAAGGCTTCGCCTGGCCCAAGCCATAAGGAGGCAGGCGCCTCCGGAGGTGTTGCATCAGGATCTGCACCCGATCAGGGAGCGCCGCCCTCTCTCGCATAGGAAGGTGCGCCCGGCGCCCTCCTCAGGCATGGCTCGGGGGCTCTTTCTTGGAGAGCCACTGACTTTGCCAAGGTCGCGAGGGAGGTGCTCGGGCACCACTTGGAGTGGTGCTTCTAGGCACGTTTCCCTCAGGAAGGTACAAGGTAAGGAAGACCAAACCCTCAGGAGTTAATCGCAAGAAACACCCAGGAGCTACAGGAGTCGAGAGTCATGCGCGGCAGCCGCCGCTTGCCCGCTGTAGCCCCACATCCAGGCGAGGATGGTGGGTTGCGCGTCTGCATCGACGTGCCAGGGCTCAACCGAGCCGCGTCTCAGGAGCGCCTCTGGCCTTCGCGAGTGGGGCGCTCCGAGGGACCACCTCACAGCTACGTTCACATGCCTTTCGGCCTGCCGAACGCGGTTGCCGCTCATCAGCGCCTGCTGAGGAGCGTTCTGGAGGCTCAGGAGGTCAGACATTGTGCGGTCCTGGCGGAGGTGGAGATGGCCCTCGAAGACCTACCCGTGCCCCCGGAGCCTCCCGAGGCTCCTAGGCCTGGGGGCTCGTGAGGGTCGACGTCTTCACCACGCATCGCCCGCTTCTTCGGCATCGCTTCATCTTCAATGGCACTAGGTGACATCTTTCAAAGTTCCATTTTTGGCTGGGAGCGCCCACAGGGCCGCATCATTCCCAGGCCATGTGGGTCCGTCCCCGCGGCATGTATCCGTTTTGCTTATGCTCTTTACCTACCTTGTTGGGGGCGCCCCACGGGCTGCATCATCCCCAAGCTGCTCGGGCCTGGTTCAGCGGCGTTTTCCCGCATCTACCTGAAATGAATTTCCTCCTGCGTGCTTAACATACCCAACCTAATCGCCTGCTCGATTGACGCCTACCTATGGAGCTGCTCGCTCTGGCACATCATTTGCGTACGGGTCCGTCCCTACAAAGCTGATAAATCTGAGTGGTCGAGCTCTGGCCGCGGCAGCCCCGCAAGGTGCCACCTCACCAGGCCCTCAATGCCCCAATCACTCCCTCGAAGCGACCAATGGTTGGCTGGCAACCGTAGCGACAGGACTTGTTTCTCCTTATGATTGGTGTGCAGGACCCACTCCAGGAGCAATGTTGGGGACGTCGCGGGCTATCTCTCCCTCTCTCCGGCACGGACCGCTTGCACGTTAAAAGGGGGGGCGCCTGAGCATCGCAACTCATGGGCTCCTACTGGCTCTCCAGCCCTCACCCCCTGGCCTTGACCCACGGCATCGCGACCTGTCATACCAGCGGCGGCTGAGCTCGCTCGAGGGCTGGGACCTGAGGACGTAGAGCATTAAGGAAAGTGCGGGGGAGTGGGAAGAAGCTCGCGAGGACCTAACCTAGCAGTGCCCCGGCTGCCGCCACTCAGGCCAGGCGCCTCGTCGAAGAGCTACTCCAAACTCAAAAGATAAGTCACGCCCTTACAGGAGGTGGACCAAAGCAGCGCCAAACCCTCGCCTAGTGCAGCTCTGTCATGGCGACGTTGCCTTCCTTTCTCGCCCAGCGAGGGCTGCTCGAGTGCTAAAGGGGACCTCTCGAGCATTGCAACTCGGGGGCTCTTACTGGACCTCGGGCCGCTCACCTCCTGGCCTTGACCATGGCATCGCCACCTGGCATACCAGCGACGGCTGAAGCCCGCCTGGGGACTAGGACCTGTCAGCGTAGAGCGCTAAGTCCTCGTGAGGATAGAAAGGGGGAGCCGAGCCGCGACAGGACAGGCACCTCGCATCGATTCATATTAAGGATATAATGTTCACAAAAGACATGGCGGGCGCCTTACATACCCCCACGAGGTGTTGCTTCGATTCTTTGCAGGGAACAAAAGGTGCTAATCCTAAGGAACGCTAATCTCCCGCACCTCCGCAAGGGACGCCATCATCAACAGTGGGCTGCCCGGCGCCGGCGCCAACCCCATCCAGATCAGTGGCGTCGGCGGCTTGATGCAGCTGCCCTACTCCGAGCACGGCGCGAGCTCGGGGGCTCGTAGCTGTCGTGGCTCGTCTCCAGAGTCACGAGAAGCTCGGGGGAGTAGCTGGATTCCCCAGCTCCTCCGCTGCTGCCTGAGGAGCTGCTGGAGGGCCGATGAGCGGGCCAGGTCCTCGCCAGTTCATTGCCCCTGCCCCTCGCCAGTTCGCTGATTGACAAAGACCTTGAAGAACATCAGGGAGGCGCCATCGTATTCAAGATGAATTACGAGGGCACCCTCCGTCCGGCAGACCCGGGCGATCTCACCCCAGCCCCGGGTCATGAAGACCTTGCCCGGAGCGACGACCGCGACCTCCGCTCCGGTCGCAAGGGTGCTGCAGTCAGCATGCTGCAACTAGAGCTCCAGACACCCGCTCGGCGGCATCTCAAAGGCGAAGGAGGGAGGAAGGCGGATCCAAGAGCTTGGAGGCATGGAGGCGTGAAGCACGAGCTCGCAAGAGGAGCCCTCGGTGTGGACTCCAGGAGGAACGACGCGCACCACCGTGACTCGCCGGCGTCGACGGCGGCACCGTCAGTGTCGCTCGACGCCTTCTCCCCCAGGACCCATGACGCGGGCGTACAAGGGCAGCGGAAACCCAGGCGGCGGCCGCTCGTACCAAGGCCTCGACGCCTCATGCCAAGCACCCTCGTCTCGGTGGCTGAGGACCAGCCGTTTCTTTGGCGGAAGAGGATCAGGACCCTCTCGGGGGGCCTCTCCCTTCTCTTCTGCAGAAAACCAGCGGATTGGTGCCATTGGCGTAAGGAGAAGCAATGACGAGGAAGAAGAAGAATAGGAGTAGCAGGAAGGGATGGACTGAAGGGGCTCACGCAGTCCCGTACTTATAGCTGGAGAAGGCTAACCGTCGGGCACCACAATCGCAGGTAATCATGACCCATTTCTCTACATGCAGGGACTTGTCAAGTCGTGCGGTTGCTGAGGCGTCGTGGGAACCGCAGACGCCAATGTCCAATCAATCGCCACGCGGCGCCCAAGGCTGCAGTCTATTAGGGCCCGCGGCGCTTCGCGCTTGCCCCTTCGCTCCCCTGCTAGGCCAAGCCCGGGTGCGCCTTGGGCCCGGGGGCTACTGTCGGCGTTCTGGGAACGGGGGTCCCCAGGCTTGCCTGCCTGCGGCCTGCGGCGTGGCTCGAGTGGGGGCCCAGTGCGGCCCAGCTTCATCAGCTCAAGGTCAAGATCCTCGCGAGGGGCCAGGCCTCGCAAGGCGGACGATAGGAAGCTTCCTCAGGGGCAGCCTCATCAGGCAGGCTTGCGAGGAGGCGGAGAGATCAAGGCAGGGGTACCTCGCGAGGAGCCTGTGACGCAAGCCATGACGATCGAGACCAGGCAGGCGCCAGGTGGGCGTCGGCCTGCGCAGTGTCCTTGTTTCCCCTTCGGTGCAAAGGGGGCAAGCAAAGGCCAAGGCATCGGGCAAAGGTTACCATTCCGGTGCAACGAGACAAAGACCAGAAGGGCGGCAGGACGGAGGTCACCGTGGAGCCCAGGACGGCGTCATCACCAGTGCTTTTGGCAGCCGAAGACCACCTTTGGTCAGGATAACTTGTACTAGATGTTCCCCTTCAAAATGGCCAATTATTGGCGCCCTTCCCGCTCATTATTTGGGGAGAGGCCTAGGGCCTCTATAAATAGAGCTAGGCACCACAGAGTAGAGGCATATGACCAGATCGGATAGAGCCCTAGAAAAGAGAGAGAGAGAGAGGCGACCGAACTCACCTAAATAGTTAATTGCATCAGTTCAAGAACACCTCTCGCGAGGCTGTTCTTCCCCTATACTGTTCATCATCAGCCCCTGAGGCAATCCACCACACCACACACTGGAGTAGGGTATTACACCACAACGGTGGCCCGAACCAGTATAAATCTCGTGTCCTTTGTGTTGTTCGTCGTTTCCAGCTTAGATCACACGAGGAGATCAGACGTAGATCGGTAGGGGAGAGATCTCCGTGCGCACCCCAGAGATCTCTGCGGGAACCCGAAATCCGACAAGGTCCGGTGGGTCGAGGTGAGACCCTTCGTTCGGTTCCGTCCTATGCCACATTGGTCGGCCCGTGACGCATTTAGGAAGACCCATGGATGACTAGTCGTACAAGACAAAGATAGCAGAATTGTGAAGGACTCTGTGTCCACTGACAAAGCCGGCTAGGATTTGTAACCCTAGGTTCTCAGACTAAGGTAACCCCTTTATCTCTGATATTACTATTCATCCAACCTAACTTTAAGGGGCATCCTACAGAATGCTCTGCTAGAATCCCGACCTTGACTTCGCGGCCGCGATGACGAGCTTGCCGGATGGTGTTGACCTCACGGTGCTCAAGGAGCGCATCAAGCCCATCACCGACTGTATCGACAAAATCAAGAGGGTGGAAGGCCAGCGCCGGGACTAGGCGTCCCGTTCTTCTTCGCCGCTGCGGGTTCCCGACCAAGACAAATTTTATCTTTAGTTAGAACCACAGCAATGATGTGATGTAATATAACTCTGAAGTACTCTTAATTTTCATGCATGTTATTTCCCCGTTCAATTCCTCTTTGTATGTGTGCCCTACGCCGATCGGGAAGGCTTGCTGGTGCGAATGCCCCAAGCGGCGTCTTGGGGACGGATCCCCATGGCCTGCCGGGTACGCGTGCTGCCGGACAAGCCGCCTTTCCGTTCCGAACGCGGCCGCCCGAACTGTCGAGCTTGACTCGAGTCAGAATCGAGGGCGTCGTTGGTCGTGAAAGGCTACTCTGCCACTTTCGACGTAGCCGCTTGAGCTGTTGAGCGGACTCGAAACAGGGCAAGGACGTTGCCGACTGTGGTAGAGCCCCCTAGCGTGCAGGTTTTTTTTCATACAAAGCGAACATCTCCGGGGGGGATAACCTCAAATAAGAAAGGTAGCACAAAACAAGGGTTCGGTGCAACTTAGCTTCTGTTTGTGGTCGCTCGAGCGTCGACCTTCTGGCCTTCTTTTGTCTCCGAGGGTCACGAAGATGGAGGAGCGCCGAACCAACTACTAAAGCCGATTCTCACAACTACGCCCCCTACCTGGCGCGCCAAAGATGTCGGTGATGAAACGACACCTATGGGATCACAAGAATCCCTACTACGGTTGCGGGGCGCGGGGTTGTGAAAAGAGCGGATCTAACAGATAGCACACGGTTCCTTTACCCACGTTCGGGCCGCAAGGATGCGTAAAACCCTACTACTGCTTTGGTGGATTATATATCTGAGTTCCTGAGCTAGCTATGGGGCGTCGAGAGCTCCCAAAAGCCGAATCCCCCTCCTGGTTGCCTCGGGCCTCCTTTTATAGGAATGGGGTGGCCCCAGTGGCACACAGGAGGTGGAAAGGGTACAATAATGCGAGGCTATCCTTCGCATTACATGACAAGGCGCATTTAATGTGCCTTGCTTAGGTGTCCTTGCTTTATCGGGGGCGGGGAGAGACCCGTCTCGTCCGTCGCTGCTCCTTCTTGCGTCGACATGCGCCCTGGCCAGCGGTGCCCGCGGTGCCATGTAGGCAGGCAGGTAGCTGAGGTGGCGCAGTGGTGGGTCTCCACGAAGATCTGCACGCCGCCATGCAGGTGCCTGCCCAACTGGTTGGGTCGGCAGCTGCATGCGAATGGCGGTGGGGGTGCGACTGGCGCGGGCCTGATGGTGGCCCCACAGGCGTCCTTGGCAAGGGCCTTGCTGCGGCCCCGACAAGGGTCTTGCCGCGGCGCCTGCTGTCATCCCCAGCAAGGCTCTTGCTAGGGGCCTTGTGGTCCTCCTTGGCTGGGATCTCGCCAAGGGTCATCATCTTCTAAAGTGGGTATCTGATATTGAATGTCTTAGCAAAGATCTGCGTGCCACCACGGGGATGTCTCCCGAATCCTTGCCCCATGGGGGCAGTGGACTCGAGGGGGACTGCGCTCCGTAGGTGTGGGGTGAGATGCCACGGCAAGGTTCTTGCCGGGTGAGCTAAAGCTGCCCCCCGGCAAGGATCTTGCCGGGGGGGGGGGTCTGCTCTGTTCCCTTTGCTCTTTGTGGTCTTGGCGTCGTTCTGCTTCCCTTCAGCTTCGGCCTTACCTTGGCTTACCTCCTTTGCCGTGCTCGGTGTGGCGGCGCCCATGGCTCAGACTGCCCGTGCACAGTTATAGGGGTACAAAAAGTGTACCCCTCTTTTTGTACACCGACAGGAGCCCCCGGGCCTGGGCCACACATAAGCGCAATCGCGTTGTTGGGCTAGGCCCAAAAACGGTGCGCGGGCAGGCGGGGCGGTTTTTACCGCGGTAAGTTCCTTCGCGCGGTGCGCCTCCCACGCTTCCCTCGCGTGGTGCGGCGTGTGTGACGTGGGCGGCATGCGTGGGGTTGCTTCCCGCGGGCATGCGTCACATCACAGTTAATGTGAAAGGAGGCGGCCCTTGTTTTCCCTCATAAGAAGGAATAACCGCGGGCGCGCTACTCACTTTCTCCTCTTCCTTCGTGCCTTTTCCAATCTCCGAGCCGCCATTCCCTTTCTTCGTTCCCTTGCAAGCTCTAGCCGCCGCCCGCCATCGCTGTTTCGCCACCCCCTTCCTCAACCCTCTAGATTCCTTGGCCGCCATGGCACCTAAATCCGCCAAGGGCAAGGGGGCGGCTATGGGCTCTGGGACTGTGGAGCCGCCGGAGAGCGCGCTGTTGGGGGACAAGACGAAGTCCGCCTTCTTCTTCCCCTCGACGGTCGACGTTCATGAGCTCCGGGCCGCCTTCAAGCCCCTGTGGGGAGTGAAGACGGGAGGAGGAGAGAACTCGGGACACCCGGCGATGCGCGTCATTCCTGCCGCTTGCGCCGATCCTGCCCCAAATCGGTACCCCTTCTTTGTTGACTACTTTTCTTGCGGGCTATGCCCTCCTTTCTCCGATTTCTTCTGCGACATCATGCACACCTTCGGTTTTCGCCTCTTGGATTTTACTCCGAACGCGGTGGCGTGCATGTCTTGCTTTGCGCATCTTTGCGAGGGCTTTGCCGGAGTGCATCCCAACACGGCGTTCCGCCATTACTTCTATCCTCAAATCCAAACGGGAGGTGCCGTCGCTGGTTGCGTCACCTAGATCCCAAGATCCAAGGAGGCGTACCCGGATGGTGCCGTGAGGGAGAGGTGGGACGAATGCCGTGACCGGTGGTGTTGGATTGAAGATGAAGACCTGTCGGAATTTTGCAAGGTCCGCCGAGTGCCGCCGGTTCGAGGCAACGATTGGGGTGATGTCGACCCCGCCGACGGGAGGCTTACTGTCGCCACCACCAGGTTTCTCCAGATGACCCGAGCTGGGCTCACCCTCGAGATGATCGGGGCCGATTTTATTCGCCGCCGGATCGCCCCGCTGCACAATAAGGGGAGGCCAGCTTTGCTCTTCAAGAATCCGGCCGACACCATGCGGCTCCGGCTCGGCCTCGACCACAACTTCACGGTGATGGGGCATGCCCACTTCTGCCAGCGGCTCTTCCAGCTGGAAGTGGATCGCGAGGGCGATGTCGAGCTGACCGGCAAGGCCGCAAGGGCTGCCGTAAAGCCCGGCAAGGCCGTCAAGGGGCCGCTCTTCAAGTTGCCAGTGGGGGTGGTCCCATTGTGCAATAACTCGCGCCAGTCTGAGATCATCGCCATGATGCCGGACTGCAATGCGCACGGCCCCGTTCCGAGCTGGAGGGAGCCGTCGACCGCAGATGTGTAGCAATTCTTCGACACCTTGATCGAGGTGTACGTCAATGCTGACGCCGAGCGGTGGCTTGTCATGGACACCACCCACGCAGAGAGCTAGACTACATCGCCACCAGGGCGAGGGAGGCACAGCTTGCTCTAGAGGCCGGCAGCGCAGGGGGTGTGGAAGACGAGGTCGCCGCGGCCGCGGAGGAGGAGCAGTTCACCCTATGGGCGGCGGCCACTGGGGAGGCCAGCGGCGCCGACACCGGAGCTCCACTCATCGAGGACGCGGCCGATGAGTCGTCGGAGGAGGAGGGCGTGGCGGCGGGCTCGACGCCAGCCAGGGGAAGAGGGCGAGTCCTGTGGTGGGCTAGCTCCGGCGAGCCGGTTCGACCTGGCAGGGCCACGCGTCCTCAATTGACCTTGGAAGGGTCCGAGCGGCACACGAGGGCCTCGGTAGCGAAGGGGCTGACGAAGGCCGCTGAGAAGAAGAAGAAGAAGGCGACAGCCCCCTCCTCATCTGGGCGCACACAGACCCCGCCGCCTTCTTCGCCTCCTCCGGCCGGCATCGACTCGGACGATGACGCGGAGCTCCCTTTTGATCTCGGGCCTCTCAGCCCAGAGAGGAAAAGGAAACTGGCGGAAGGGGAGGAAACGGACGATGAGTAAGTACTCTGTTCCATACTATCATTCCTATTCCCCTGAATTGGACCGCTTGTCTTGATCCATTTTTGCTTTTGTAGGGATGCAGAGACGTTGGCCCAGAGGGCGAAGAGGGCGAGGACCTCGGTGAGCGGCCAGTCCCCTGCTGGGGCTTCAAAGACACCACTGGTGGTGCTGAGCAGCCCGGACAGCAGTCCCCGGCGCAGCCCCCAGCGTAAGTTTGTCACCCTCTTCTCACTCGACATGCGGTAGGCGCTCGATGCCACGATGCTGACCTTGCCGGGTTTGCAGGAGGGGAGCGGCAGCAGGAGGAGCCACAGAGGGCTACTCCTAACACACCACCCCCATCGACTACGCCGCCGCGGAGGGCGTCCCCGGCAAGGGCATCAGGCACGAAGTCCACACCCATGGAGGAAGAGGGGAACTTAGGCACTGGTGGCTCTGCCTCGGTGCCAAATGCTGGCGGAGAGGGGACTTCTGCTTCACGGCCCGGCACTGGTGAGTCGCCCGTCCTTCGTCTCTGTTCTTTTCCCTTATACTTTTCTTGGCTTCATTCCTCCCGCTGCTGCCCATGCCCTCCTTCAACAGACGCGGAGGACGTGGACACCGTCATCAGGGATATCGCCGACGAGGCCGTGGCTGAGGCCGACAAAATTGCCGCCGAGGAGGCCGCCAAGAATGCCGACGAGGCCGCCGCTGATGAGGCCGCCAAGGGCACGGTCGAGGATGCCGCCGCGGGGGCCGCCGAGGCTACCGGCGAGGCTCCCGCCGAGGGTGCCAGCGGTGGTCCTGCCGGGGAGGCCGGCAAGGTCCCCGCCGAGGAAGAGGTGATGGATGATCAGCCTCCCTCCTCCTCAGCCTCGGGCCCCGGCAGGTATCTGAAGGTGGGCGATGATCTTTTCATCCACCTCCCAGGGGCGTCAAGCCGAGCGCCCGCTGAAGGGGAAATTTTCGACGGTGAGGTGCTTGCTGCCACCGAGTTCGAAGTTGTCGACGCGCCGGACATTGGCGGCGATGCTTCTCCAGAGGAGCAGCTCTTCCGCGCCATGGGGGCCAATTTCCGAAACCTCCATGTGCTCCACCGTGCCCGTCTGGACAAGGTCAAGTCCAGGATGGCAACGGTGGACAACGCGGAGGTGGACTTCAAGGCGAGCGTTGCCGAGGCGCAGGCCTGGTTCCACCAGACTCGCGAGGAGCAGAGGTCCTTTCAGGAGAAATTGGCCCAGCACGATGTGGAGCTCTCCCTGAAGATGGCCGACATCGAGAAGGCCCAGGAGAAGGCGGCGAACTTGGCTGCCGCGGCCAAAGCCGTCCGGAACCAGCATCAAGCCACCTTGGACTCCCAGGAGGAGGACCTCTCCGCGCGTGAGATGAAGCTTGCCACAATGCTCCGTAGCAAGGACGAGGAGCTCGAGGCCCTTGTCGCGCGGCGGACTCATGAGCTGGAGCAGAGGCACAGAGAGGCGCTCGATGCCCAAGCCCTGGCCCACGCCGGCAAGGTGAAGGAGCTAGAGGCAGAGCGGGATGAGCTGAAGGAGCAGGCCCTCAAGCTGTCCGGCGAGAAGAACACGCTCAACCGTGCCTTGGTGGAGGCGCAAGGAGCGGTCGTCCGCAGGACTGGAGAGCTCTCCGAGGCGCGGAACTCCATCAGAGACCTCTAGCTGAAGCTGGAGGATCTCGAGAAGCTGTTGCCAGAGAGCAAGGCTCGGGAGGAGACCTTGACCAAGAGCCTGGAGGAGGAGAAACAGCCGCGGGCAAACGAGGCCGCCTCCCACCAAGAATATGTGGCAGGTGAGAATAGGTGGATCAGCCATCTGGAGGTCGTCGCCGGCAGGGTTACCTCGCAATTGGCCACCATGGGGTTGCCAAACGTGAGGTACGCTCCTGAGCGCAGTGCGACCGTCAACGCCAAGCTGACCTAGTTCTTCGAGGGCGTCCTCGGGGCCCTGGCCTATCTCCACTCCAACAGGACGGCCACGCTGGCCGAGGAGGCCCGGCGACTTTGCCGGAGGGTCGTGACCAAGGTCCTCACCAAGGTGGCGCACTGGAATCCCGACCTTGACTTCACAGCCGCGATGACGAGCTTGCCGGATGGTGTTGACCTCACGGTGCTCAAGGAGCGCATCAAGCCCATCACCGACTGCATCGACGAAATCAAGAGGGTGGAAGGCCAGCGCCGGGACTAGGCGTCCCGTTCTTCTTCGTCGCTGCGGGTTCCCGACCAAGACAAATTTTATCTTTAGTTAGAACCACATCAATGATGTGATGTAATATAACTCTAAAGTACTCTTAATTTTCATGCATGTTATTTCCCCGTTCAATTCCTCTTTGTATGTGTTCCCTATGCCGATCAGGAAGGCTTGCCGGCGCGAAAGCCCCAAGCGGCGTCTTGGGGACGGATCCCCATGGCCTTCCGGGCACGCGTGCTGCCAGACAAGCCACCTTTCCGTTTCGAACGCGGCCGCCCGAACTGTCGAGCTTGACTCGAGTCAGAATCGAGGGCGTCGTTGGTCGCGGAAGGCTACTCTGCCACTTTCGACGCAGCCGCTTGAGCTGTTGAGCGGACTCGAAACACGGCAAGGGCGTTGCCGATCGTGGTAGAGCCCCCTGGCGTGCAGGTTTTTTTTCATACAAAGCGAACATCTCCGGGGGGGAATAACCTCAAATAAGAAAGGTAGCACAAAACAAGGGTTCGGTGCAACTTAGCTTCTGTTCGCGGTCGCTCGAGCGTCGACCTTCTGGCCTTCTTTCGTCTCCGAGGGTCACGAAGATGGAGGAGCGCCGAACCAACTACTAAAGCCGATTATCACAACTGCGCCCCCTACCTGGCACGCCAAAGATGTCGGTGATGAAACGACACCTATGGGATCACAAGAATCCCTACTACGGTTGCGGGGCGCGGGGTTGTGAAAAGAGCGGATCTCACAGATAGCACAGGGTTCCTTTACCCAGGTTCGGGCCGCAAGGATGCGTAAAACCCTACTCCTGCTTTGGTGGATTGTATATCTGTGTTCCTGAGCTAGCAATGGGGCGTCGAGAGCTTCAAAAAGCCGAATCCCCCTCCTGGTTGCCTCGGGCCTCCTTTTATAGGAAAGGGGTTGCCACAGTGGCACATAGGAGGTGGAAAGGGTACAGTAATGCGAGGCTATCCTTCGCATTACATGACAAGGCGCATTTAATGTGCCTTGCTTTGGTGTCCTTGCTTTATCGGGGGCGGGGAGAGCCCCGTCTCGTCCGTCGCCGCTCCTTCTTGCGTCGACACGCGCCCTGGCCAGCGGTGCCCGCGGTGCCATGTAGGCAGGCAAGTAGCTGAGGTGGCGCAGTGGTGGGTCTCCACGAAGATCTGCACGCCGCCACACAGGTGCCTGCCCAACTGGTTGGGTCGGCAGCTGCATGTGAACGGCGGTGGGGGTGCGACTGGCATGGGCCTGATGGTGGCCCCACGGGCGTCCTTGGCAAGGGCCGTGCTGCGGCCCCGGTAAGGGTCTTGCCGCGGCCCCAACAAGGGTCTTGCCGCGGCGCCTGCTGTCATCCCTGGAAAGGCTCTTGCCGGGGGCCTTGTGGTCCTCCTTGGCTGGGATCCCGCCAAGGGTCATCATCTTCTAAAGTGGGTATCTGATCTTGAATGTCTTCACAAAGATCTGCGTGCCACCACGGGGATGTCTCCCGAATCCTTGCCCCATGGGGGCAGTGGACTCGAGGGGGACTTCGCTCCGTAGGTGTGGGGCGAGCTGCCACGACAAGGATCTTGCCGGGTTAGCTAAAGCTGCCCCCCCAGCAAGGATCTTGCCTGGGGGGTCTGCTCTGTCCCCTTTGCTCTTTGTGGCCTTGGCGTCGTTCTACTTCCCTTCAGCTTCGGCCTTACCTTGGCTTACCTCCTTTGCCGTGCTCGGTGTGGCGGCGCCCGTGGCTCAGACTGCCCGTGCACAGTTATAGGGGTACAAAAAGTGTACCCCTCTTTTTGTACACCGACACTACACGTAAAAGACTGCTCTACACACTGATTAAAGATATAAATTGTATCCAAATATTAGGATGGGATCATGATATTTGCAATTCGTGTAAGGAGCGGTCATTGATCCATCAGACATCTAGATTCTATTGAATTTGAGCATGTATATGTTATTATTCGACACAATTGATCCACATAGTTAGTATTTTGAACTCCAGACAATGCATCGCTTTAGCAGTCAAATATAAACATGAGTATAGTTCATGTTGTGTGTGTAAAGCACATTATACATACGAAAGTTACACAATGAACATTATAAATAGCTACTACCTATGAACTAGCATACATTTGAATTCAACTTAAGGTGGTTTAAAAAAATCAAATTCAACATGAAGTCCATTCAATTATTTTAACTTGATATCATGGCATTTGTAAACCATACCTAAATTTATGGGGCACCAATCTTTGCTCTGATTTTGTACATAATAGCATATGTAGTCATGTACAAAATAGATTCAAATTTAGCTCCTCCATTCCAAAATAATCGTAGTTATAGGATTTTCAAGTGTCAAAATTTCGAAAAGAAGTGGATAATTTAATGAGGTTTTCAAACATACAAGGTAAAATATAACGTTGTCTATTTAGGTCAATCCTCATAGTTCAAGAGTACTCTAAACATGAATGCTTATGTTTCAAAATTTTGAACGAAGCGCCAAAAGAGCCTCTACTCGCCCGAAACCGCATGAGACCAATGTTTGGTAGTACAAGGAAATTACTTTTCTAATAAGTCCGACCCGTGAAACCTACCGGCCCGACGTCCAAAGGTCTAAACCGGGGTAGGTTTGTAGCTTCATCTAGAGGCTACGCAACTGCATCCGAAAAACATGCATACACAATGGCCGCCTAAGCACACATGCGCGCGGCCGAAATCGCTCCCGCCCACTATTTGGGACACCTGGGATTACCATCCTCCCCCCGACCCGCAGTAGGTCCGAAATTTAAGAGGGGGGCAAAGTTTGTACTTTCCCCAAATTTCAAACAAGCGCGTCCCATCTTCTGTTCAAAAAAGCCACAAACAAGCGCGTCCCAGACCGAAACATGGTCCCCCCCACCTGTCCGATTCCCCATTCGTACTCCGTGGGCGCCAAAACTACCTCTCCACCAGCCGCGAAACCCTAGCGTCCTCCATCCGCCACCCCATCCCACCCATCAACCTCCGCCCTCCTCCATCACACCAGAGCCAATACCCCGACGTCGTCGTCCACTGCAACCTCAACCGCAAAGCCCTCCACGACTAGTAGTTGAAGCCGAGGCCGAGTCGTCCGTACCCGAGCCAGTTCAACCACTCCGTCCTGCGCCTCACCGCTGCCGCCCCAACTTCGCCACCCTCCACCGCACCGGAGCTATTCCTGCTACGCCGTCCTTCGCCGCCTCGGATCTGCTTCCCCTCCACCGACATACGGCCACGACAACACAGTCAACAATTTGGCCATGGGTTTGTCCAAGCCTGCACCCTCCAGAACATCGGTTTCCCCAGTAAAAAGAAGAAAATTGACGCGACATGTGGAGAGAACATCAGTTTCTCCGGTAAAAAGAAGAAAATCGGCGCGACATGTGGAGGTGAGCACACCAGCAACCGAAAAAGGTACTCCTCTTCCCTTATTCGTGCAAATCTTACGTCTCTTCTTGCACAGTATTCATCCCACAGAAGACACTAGTTGACCGCTTCTTCTTGATACTAGATGTTCCTGGTAACTCGCGATGCATAAGGTTTCTCCTCATATACTATTTCACCTTAGCTAGAGGTCCGTCGCCCCCCTGAATTTCAATTTTTGGCCAGTTGATTCCCAATTAACGGAAGCATTCCCGGCGTAACAGGCGCTAGTACGCCTATTACACCGGGGAAGTAGCGCCTTGGTGTTTATCTTAGGGGCGTGTGCGGCCTAGAGCTACTGGCACCCGATCTGGAGGTCGGCCAAGATTAAAGGGATGGCCTGGGGGCGCTGCCAAGCACGACAGTGGTGTGAGGTCGATGGGAGGGAAGGGCGCGGAGGCAGGGGTCTGGGCCGGTGGTCGCTGGCGGTTCGAGAAAGATCGTCAACAGTGACTGGCGGGAGGTAGACGAAGGCCATCTGCCTGTTCCTTATAGATCGGACGGTTCATTTAAAAAATCGACTGACCTATTTATTTTCAGTCGACTGTTATCTTAGATATGACCACATGTGGTGGTGTGCTGGAGGTGTACCTGCATTTCCTGTTTTCATATGTTACAAAATCATACGGAGTAGAATCTAATTTTGTTTACCATGCAGCTATCATATGTCTCCTGTCATTTATTTTTCAGCCACCTGCTATCTGCTACTTTTATAGTGCACTAGTTCTGCAAACACTTCACCCTTACTCTCACTATTGTGTTTTTATGCAAGGGTATTTCAGACTTTGCTGCCATGAGAGAAGCCAAAAAGAAAAGAGAGAAGTCGCTCCAGCTTGGTGTGTGGGTAGGCAAGACACGTTACAACGCTATAAAGTGTGCAGTGTTAGCAGATGGACACGGTAAACATAGCTCTGGAGTTGATGACCTCACTCGCAATGAACCACCATCCCAGGCGCTTGCTTTAACTTCGCGGTGTCATATGTGGTTGCATGTTCCATATGGTGTGTAGCTTGTATTCGAAAGGCCGAAGTCGGTAAGATAAGGAAAGATATTTTTTTACATGAACCACCATCCCGTGAGCACCAGAAAAGATAGCTAGTCAGGGCACTGGCCGAGCCTGTGACAAGCCCAGCAAAGATAGGCATCACCTCGAAGACAACTAAAAAGCTGCAATGGTGGCGAAGCAGCCCGCCTCCCACCAGGCTCTCAGGTCCTAGATGATCATGCTCACCACTCCAGCCGGATGTCTAGCTTGTATTGCTTCCAATTTGGTTACATTGCATCTGCTTAGCTTACACATTATACCTTTGAATATGACATGCCTTTCTGTTTTTGGTACATACTAGTACATCTGTGTATTAACCATGTTCTTACATCAAACTAATGTTCTTGTGTATCCCTCATCAATCACTTATGACGAGGCAGGCAGGCAAGGGCAGTACTCCTTGTTTAAAGAATGCAACATCAACCTCCCGACATGATTATCAAGAAACAGAAATGCTAGATGAAGATAGTGAACGTAGCTCTATAATTGATTACAACATTTCCCCTACACTAGCATCGCAGGTGCTTTCTCTAACTTGGCAGCGTGATATGTGGTTGCATGTTGCATATGGTGTCTAGATTGTAATTCTTCCAATCTGGTTAAACTGCATGTGCTAGTCTGCTTAGCTTATACATTATACCTGTTAATGTGACATGCCTTCCTGTATTTAGTACATAGTACATCTGTCTATTAAGCATGTCCTTACATAACACTATTGTTTTTTGTATCCCGCATCAATCAACATGACGAGACACCTTTAGTATATGCAGTGTGATATTAGTTGCATCTTTCATATGATTTATAGCATGCGCTGCTTCTAATTTGTTGAGATTCCATTTATGATGGGACACTTTTAACTTGGCAGAGTCATATTGGTTGCATCTTTCATGTGGTGTCTAGCTTGCATTGCTTCTTATTTGCTGGAATGGTTTCTGCTTAGTTTACACAAACAGTTGTGAATATGCCATGCCGTCCTGTTTTTCGTACATATTCCATCCTGGTATCATGTGTTTGCCTTACATCAAAGTAGTGATTGTCAGTATCATGCATGAATGAGTTCTGAAGAGAGAATTTTATTGCTTTTTCTTGTCGGTTTTACTTGACAATTAAAATCAATAAAGTGGAAGGAAGTTAGCAAGGCAGCGGATAAAGGTGCTCCTTCCGAATGGAGGGCCTCTACAGTTTCTACTCCTCCACACCCCCAAGATGATTTCCAAGACAACACATGCATAGACACTCAACAAAGCTGTGTTTATGATGAGCAAGTCTCCCCTAGTGCAGAATCACCGGTGCTCCCTCTAACTTGGCACTGTTATATGTGGTTGCATGTTATGTGTGATGTCTAGCTTGTATTGCTTCTAATTTTGTTGAATTCCATCTGCTTACTTTACACATTATACTTGAATAAGACACTTCACTACAAAAAAATACACTTCCGTGATGATACGGGTTTGTCACAGTAGGTCGCGTTTTTTTCATGCATGTACATCCATGACAAATTTATGACAGAATCAATATAGTCATACCTGTGCTGCCGTAGAAGTGTTCCATGACATTACCAAAATTATCATCACGGAAGTGTCCACTTCCATGACGATAAATCGCGCGTCACAGAAGTGCTTTCGTCAAGGGTGACCGACACATGGCATCCACCGTAACGAAACGCCGTTAAGCTATCGGGTCGGGTTTTGGATCCGATAACCCGTTAACAGCCCCGACCAATGGGAAATTTCCACGTGTAAAATTCTTATTGGCCGGACGAAACACGTGTCAGCTCGTCAGTGGGTCAGATAGGCGCCTATGATACGTCGACACATGGCACAGCCCAACAGAGGCCCATTCCTGTGAAAAGGCCGGCCCGTTTGACTTGGTCAAAAGGTGGCGGGCCGGCCCATGGAAAGCCTGTTAACGGCCTGTTCGCATATAGCCCATTTACAGCCCGCTAACCCAAGGCCCATTACGCCCTATCCGAATTAGGCCCAGTAGTGTCATCTGGGCCATTCAATATGATTCCAGCCTGTTTTCACTTCTGGCCCATGTATGGCCCATGACGTCTTTCGGTCCATATGAGGCCCTATGTAACTCTTGGCCTATTAACGGCCTGTGGTGAAACTGGCCCGTAATGAACAGTGTATCACTTTACACCCATTAACGGCCCGTGGTGAAACTGGCCCGTAATGAATAGTGTATCACTTTATACCCATTAACGGCCTGTTATTCCGTTGGGCCATTTCTAGCCCATGTTATCTTTCGGCCTTCTCAGAGCCCATTTATTCTTGGGCTCATTTCCAGCATTCGTTTACTTACGGCCCATTACTGTCATTTTCTGCTTGTGGGCCAAATTTAGCTCGTGGTTACAGTCGGCCCGTTTGTGGTCCATTAATTCGTTGGGCCGTTTTCATAGCATCATCAAATACGGCCTATTAACGATGGCCCATTATGGTTGGCCCATGAACGGACGATTCCAACTCTAGCCGGTTTAAGGCCATAATGCGGCCTGTTATTGGCCCATGTTTAGCCAATCGATCATACGGCCCATAGAAGGCCCATTGTTTCTAAGGCCCGTAGAAGGCCCATTGTTTCTACGGCCCGTAGAAGGCCTACTATTTCTACGGCCCGTAGAAGGCCCACTGTTTCTACGGCCCGTAGGAGGCCCAGTGTCACTACAGTAAATATTAGCCCATGGTTATTGTGGCCTAGTTTAAAAAAATATTAGCCCGTAAGATGCTTATAACTTTCTCTTGTTTGGCGCTTAAGTCCTCCAGTGCTTGCTGTTGCACTAGAAAGTATGCATCTGAATTCTGCAGGGACTTCCTCAGTCCTTCGGCTTCCTGTCGCATAACATCTGATCGATGTCTTTCAACTTGAAGTTGAGACTCAAGAAGCCGAACTGATTCAGGCAACGAGTTCGAAGAGCTGGTGCCAGCAGTGGTAGCTAGTAACTCGAACACTACATCAAGACATGACTTTGGGGTTGTCTCAGTGTCTTTAATATAGTTTTTATCAGCTTTCTTGGAGACCAACAGGGATGTCTCACTATCTTGAACCTTATCTGCATTACTTCCTTTACCATTGCATAACAGGGTACTCTTCTCCAATATTTTATCCGTGTTCTAAAAGAGAAACAAACAAACATATCTCAGGTTTACAATGTAGTATATGAAACTCATTTTGGTAAACCAGTTCAGTAGTAAGGTGGACAGGATAACAACATGAAACAAAGATATATCTATGTAGTATGGTCACGGTATGGTCTATATCATTCTAGTTTATGTTGCCAAATCAAGATAGATACAGTTCGAATCATATCTATTTAAGACAAAGCAACATAGACAGAATATAAGTGTGGGAAACTACACAGCAATAACAAAATTTGTAATGTGCATGGCATGAGAACATAACTGTTTATTCAATTGAAACTAAAATCAACATAGAGCAAGTTACAACAGCAAACGGCCAAACACGTTGAAGAAACAGGTTTAAAACATACCTGTTGCGCCATTGGAGTTTCAATTGCATCCTTCAAATTTGAAATTAGTTGGTATCAGTAAATATAGTGGTGCAAGAGCAAAGTAGTATGAACCATAGCTACGGAACCTGACCTGAGAACAACTCTTCTTCTGCTTTAAGCGTTGACTTCGGGTTCGGAGTGGTGGTCCTCGTGATTTGGGCAATGCAGTTTCCTTACTAACTGCTCGTGTTTGGGTGCTCTGTGGTGGAGACGGTGCTGTATCAACGGGAACTGGGTGTCTATCTGCTGGGGTTGGGGTTAGAAGGGGTGTAGCCTGTTCTCTGTCCAACTAGGTAGGGGTACAATCTGCATGAGTGTGGGTTATGTGTGGTGGGGCTGGTTCTTGGGCAAGTACAACCGTGGTTCTATCTGCATCGACAGGTAGCACGATCTTTTCTGAAGACCATGTTTTTACTCCCACAGATACTGCCATCACTCCCTCCAATTGAAATGGCTGATAAACAAGAAAAGTAATTGAATGTACAGACATTGTAAGATAGACAGGTGCAATTCATAGTAGGGAAGAAAACATGGCATGAAATAATTCACATTTATGTTGTCTAAGCAAACAGAATAGCATGACATAATTTCACATATATGATGGCTAATTAAACAGGATAGCATGACACAATTTCACATGTATGATGGCTAACTAAACAGGATAGAATGACATACTTCAAAATATGATGACTATGTAAACAGGATGACATGATATAACTATACGATGTGTCTATTAAAGTGGTTGGCATGCCATAAATCACAAACATGTCGTTGATGGAAACATGATGGCATGATATAATTCACAGATAGAATGACATAATTTAAAATATGATGACTATGTAAACAGGATGAGATGATATAACTATATTATGTCTTTAGAAAATGGGTTGGCATGCCATAATTCAGATACATGCTGTCTATGTAAACATCATGGCATGACATAATTCATATATATGATTTATATACTAAGGAAGTGAGCAGAGGGCAATCGCATATATGATGTGTCAACTAAGGAGATGGCATTCAATATTGTGTATATGATGTAAAAACTAAGCATTGCAATACAACATATGCATTATATGAGTAATATAACCCTGCCAAGTTTGAGCATACACCTCAGGGGGATAATAGGACTGTTCATCTACCTCTGAATCCTCCTCTGAAGAGCTATCTGTAACCAGCAAGATATCTGCTTCAGCAGGTAGCATTGTCTGCTCTGAAGACCTTGTTTTCACTCCAGATTTCTCCATCACTAATTCAAATGGCTGATGCACAGGAAGAGAAGTTGAATATACAAACATTGTCGACAAAAGCAATGAGAAATACAAAAAAAAGGACGGCACGATATAATTCACATGTACGACGCTTGCCTAAACAGCATGGCATTGCATAATTCACATACATAATGCCTTGCAACAAGATAACATTGCATAATTCACATATATAATGTCCTGCAACAAGATGGCATTGCATAATTCACATATATGGTAATTAGACACTAAATAGGTGGCATTCACACAAAGCATGTCTAAACTAAGCAAATGACATAGCAATGCAAGATACCATACGCACGATATGAGCAACATAACCCTGCCAAGTTAGGGCATGCACCTCGGGGGGAAATATGACTGGTCATCTTTCTCTGAATCCTCCTCTGAGGAGCTATCGGTAACCAGCAAGACATGCGCTTCGTCAGATAACATTGTCTGCTCTGAAGACCTTGTTTCCACTACAGATTTTTCCATGACTGTGCCAAATGGCTGATGCACAGGAAGAGTAATTGAATGTACTAAAATTGTTGACAAATTTAACACGTAGTAAAAAAATGATGGCATGATATAATTCACATATAAGATGACTGGCTAACCAGGGTGGCATTGCAAAATTCACATATATGATGTCTGGCTAGACAAGATGGCATTGCATGATTCACATATACGATAAAGAAACTAAACATATGGCATTGACACAAAGCATGTCTAAACTAAGCAGATGACATTTGTAATGTATACAGTAAGCAATGCAAGGCACCATATGCATGATATAACCAACATCAGCATGCCAAGTTAGAGAGAAGACCTCATGGGATAAATAGGAGTGGTCTTCTCCTTCTGAATCCCCCTCATAACGGTTATCTTCCTCTTGATTACGATCTGAAATGGGTGGAGGGGGGCTGCCTTTGCGCCCACCATGGAACGACATCTGCATGAAATTTTATTGCCACGCAAGGCTCGTCTCTTTTGCTCTACATGATCAGTTCCATTGTGTACAATAACTGGCATGCAGAGGAATAACACATAGTGAGATTATGTAAGGAGTGCATGCACAAATCCAGAGTGATGGTAGCAAACTGTGGATAGACCCAAAACCAATGATAGCAGGCAGATAATAGCTTTAGTTAAAAAATACAGATAATGGCTCCTTTAATGTTTGTTTGCACCCAACATGAAACTCATAGTAGACACCGGAGATTAACCAGATAGTAGACAGATAGTGTTGATTGCTGCCCCCAATATGTACCCCACAACCATTTAAAAACTCAAGTTTCAGCATTAGTTTGGACCTGACTCGGAGTCTAATAGGTGAACACGACGATAATGTAGCATGTCATCATATTAAGCGATGCATAACATAAGCAGACACGGAAGAGTGCGACCTCTCTTGCGGACCCGTGTAGTCCTCAAGGTCATCTGCTCAGTTGATGATGGTAATGCAGTTGCCGTGGCTGCCAGCGGCGGGGAAGAAGATCTAAGGCGGTGAAAGACAATCTGGAGAGCGGATCCCTGCTGTGGTGAACCCTTCCGTTGTTGGAGCAGCTGAGCTGGGGTGGAACACAGCGCCACAGTAGCAGGACAAACCACACAAGGTTTTCTTTGACACATATCTGTAACAAAAGTAATTGAGTAAGGGCTTTTTTGAATTTGAGGATTCTAACAATGCAGGGATAGGAAATAGACAGGAATAGGATAGGAATGCACGTGCAAAACAGAGAATTTAAAAACACAGGATTTCTGCCAATCTAGGTGTTTGATTCACAAAAATTGGAAGATCACAGGATGCAAAGAAGCATGGTGAGCTTAAGTCAAACCACAAGAAAATGTATGGTTATAATGCTATTATGCTACTATCTCTTAGTGTTGTGCTTCATGAATAGGAATTTGAAAAGGAGGACAAGTGAAAATTAAAATTCCTATGTTTTTTCTTTCAAGGAGACACTAAAGGAACAAATCCGTGTGCTCAGTGGACAATATATATAACATGTAGAGTAAAAAAGAGATGCAACAAGTGTACAACCTCTTTGGAGAAGCCATGTCGATCTCAGCGTGATTGGGTTGGCCGGTGAGGATGCTCCGGCTGACTTTGTTGTCGGAGGAGGGGACGAAGATCTTAGGCGTCTGGAGATGGAGGCCGAGGTACTTCTCCGCTGTGATGGAGGGTTTCGTCGTTGGAGCAGCTCCGGTGAGTTGTGCGACGCCGAGGCTGAAGCAGGACAAGAGAGACAACGAACAACGTTAACCTGAGTGGAATTCTAATAGCATCTCCAATACATGACGTAAAATACATAACCTCAAAGAGCTAGATGTAAAATACATCAGCCGCTCATCTCTGAACTTAACTCTCGAAACTGAATTTAATTGTCGAAACTAACTTAACTATCGAAACTGAACATAACTGCCGGAACTGAATTTTGCTGTCGAAACTGAATTTTGCTGTCAAAACTGAACGCACTAGCAAGGTGAGGCTACACGTCGGTCGACTGACTTTTTCATCCCTGGTCAGTAGATTTTGCAGCCGCTGGATACGAAATTAAGGGCCTGCGGTTCATCTTCAACCTCCACCCCCGAGCCGGCCAAACAGCAGCCCCCCACCGCCCGCGGCCGGCGGTGCGCCGCCCCGCCCGCCCTAAAAACACTCCCCACCGCCGGTCCGCCACCACCCCGGCCATCCCTCTAGGCCCCCCCGTGCCGAGCTTTTTCTCCGGCGATCCCCACGCCACCGCTCCGCCAACGCCCCGCCACCGCCGGCGACCACCGCCCCCATCCTGAACCCTAAGATAGATAGTGGGGTACCTCTCCGGCGAGCCCCCCTCCCCGCTGCGGCTGGTTCTTCCTTCACCTCGGCGAGCTCCACACCCCCTGAAAATCGACTGACCCAAAAGTCGATTCAGTCGACTGAAGTGTAGTTAAATCGGAGCAGCATCGCAAGCAAGAGCAAGAGCGAGAGCAGCAGCGCGAGAAAGAGCAATAGCAATAGTAGACCAGGTAGGGGACCGAGAGCAAGAGGAGAGCAGCAGCGCGAGCGAGAGCTAAAGCAGAAGCAGGTCCTACTGATGTGGACGTCGCCGCCGAGGGAGCGACACCGTGGAGGAAGTGGCCGGCGACGCCACCGTGGATGGAGCCGCGCCATGTCGGCTCGGGACCGAGCGCCGGCAGCACCGTGAGATCGAATCAAGAAGAAAATGCGGCAATTAGTGTACAACCTCGTTGGTGGCGCCGATTAGGCCGCAGCTTCATCCGAGGAAACGGTGATGATGATGCTCTTCCAGTGGTGCAGGTGAAGACGGCGGTGTGGGAATGGAGGTGGCGTGAAAGACGAGGGGAACGTCAGGGCAGCTCCTTGGAGGTGGAGGACGGGGTGGCTGAACCGGCGGGACGATGAGATCAACGACGGATCCTCATCCGGTACGGTGGATGAGGGACGTCGAGGTGTTGCTGTGGACGACGTCGTCGGGGAAGAGGCTCCGGCTGGGTGGCGGACGGAGCAGGGTGTGGGGTTTCGTCGTGGGTTTTCGCGGCCTCGGTGTACGAATGGGTGGGCGGATGGAATGGCAGTGGGGAACCATGGCTTAGAGACGCGCTTGTCCGAAATGTGGGGTAAGTTATGAAAGTACCCCCACCGATTTGAGGCGGTTCTTTCGGTTCAGGGGTACCACGGGCATTTCGCGTGTCAGGATTTCACAGGAGGTGGGAGTTTTCGCGCGCGTTGTAATTTCGGAATAGCAAGGCGCGGGTTGAGATGGAGGGAGTTGTCGGAGCACAACGAGACAAAGATATATCTTAAAATATTTCGGGCCAACAAGGCGCGGGTTGAAGAGGCGGGAGTTTCGCAGCACGATAGACAGAGACGCTAGCTTGAATTTTCGGCATAACAAGGCGCAGCTTGAAATTTCGGAAGAACAAGCTTAACGTGTACCCAAAAAAAGACAATTTGCACCTCAACACGCACAACACACACACAAACACCATTTAGACTAGAGTAAGGTACACGTGCATTGCACGCATGAGATTTGGCAACCAAATTATGAATAAATACCACATTATAGCATGCAAGCTTTGAGTCATATATGCATGATGTAGATGTTTGTTTAATTCTTATTGTTCATTTCATTCAAAATCATCTAGTTTTTATAAGAAAGCTAATCTATTTTGAGATTCATGGAATTGTGCGTCGTAAGACATAAAGTAAAAACAAATAATGGCAAATCATGTAGAAAAACATTTGGGTAATTCTGATACAGAAGATTCTAGAACAAATAAGAAGTGCTTGTGTTTTGATGTTTGTGCATTATGCTTAAGTTCAACCATGGAGTCTTCTAGATTATACATGTGGCGAAATCTGGTGGAATCTAGATGATATCCAACAGCCAGTAGTGCTCAAATTTGCCATCTTTGGACCATCGAATTCGCCTCATCCAACGACCATCTTTCAAAGTTAAAGTTACCTGCACACAATATAAACAATATAAAATATAATATATATAGGGGTATAGATATAGATATGTGATGCAAAAGCCGCCCATCATCTCCAATTACAATAGTGTGTCCATGCACAGATGCGATGTGGCCAAATGATGTCTGCCATCGGTATCTCAAATTCAAATCAGTCTGACCTTGTTCAATGTGTATACATTACAACATGCTCGTTTCCAAACCACACCGCGCAGATCTCCGTTATATTCATGCATGCATGGGTTTCAAACATCAGGATCACTTATTCAAATATTTGAATTCAACTTTACATTGATTGTGACCTCACCTATTCAGCTATTCTTTTACACCTACATAGTAGTCAGTAGTCTTCTCTTTATAATTGTACCACTAACTTTCTCTCGTGCATGCATGCACACACACTACCAGTCGGCAATATCCATCGCACGCATGTAATCTTTTTCTTTAGGTCGGTCTCCCATGAAGGCACACACCAACACACATCCCCCTCTCCATCATATCGGGCATTCTTTATCTCTCACGCATGCATGCGCAACGATCGATGTTCCTCTATGTATCTGTGTATATAGCTAGGTCTTTCATAGTTTTCCACACAAACTGATCAATCGATATATCCAGTGAGGTCTCACCCTCTTTCCCACGTCCACATCGATCAATCTATACCTCTCTATATAGGATTAACATATATAGCTAATACACCTACATTAATTATGTATCCAACGTCCCCCTCTCATCATCCATGCCTTCCGCTTCATCTCTCATACGCGTGCACAATGGCGAAGACAGGGGCAGTAAGGGCCCTGCCCCCCTCCCCCCTAACATCACTATATATCAAGGCTAATATGAATGTGATCATTAGACAATTGCTGCTAAAAATGGTTTAAGTTCACGAATTGACCCTCCTCGTAAAGGATTAGCAATGCTTGGCCCCCTAGCTCATTTATTTTTCATGGCTCCGCCATTGTGCGCATCAGCGCACATGTTCGCCCCCTCTCTCTAAATATCGATCTCGCACTTGTGCATTCCTTCATAGTCTCCCTCCACTCGGCCCCTCACACCATCTTCTAGCCCCCACCGGATTTTGCCACATGTACAATCTAGCAGACTCCATGGTTGAACTTAAGCATAATGCACAAACCTCAAAACAACAATGGTTCTCTTTTGTTCTAGAATCTTCCATATCATAACTGCCCAAACTTTTTTTCTAGTTGAATTGCCATTATTTGTTTTGACTTTATGCTTTACAACGCACAATTCCATGAATCATAAAATATATTAAGGGCTTCTTTGATTCAAAGGGTTCTCAAAGGAATTTTGGAGGATTCTAATCATTAGGAATTTTTCCTATCTTGGTTGTTTGATTCGTTGGATTGTAAACCATAGGAATTATTCCATATGATTCATTTGCACTAGATTTCATAGGAAACTCCCTTCCACTCAAACCTCTTTGAAAGAATTCTGCGTTTTTTATATGCACAATCAAACACTCGTACAATCCTGTAGGATTCAAGACGACATTCCACTATAATCCCATGTTTTTCCTATTCTCGCGTTCTTAGCTTTTTTATAAAAACTAATTGATTTTGAATGAGATGAACTATAAGAATCAAACGAAGGGCTACATCAGGCATATATGACTCAGAGCTTACATGATATAGTGTGGTATTTATTCAGAATTTGGTTGCAAAATATGATGTGTGCAATGTATGTGTACCTTACTAGTACTTTGAGTATGTGCAAAACACGTAAATTAGAATACCAATGGCACGCTACACAGTGTCTCTCTTACAGTTCATGAAGCCACGTGGCACATGTGTAGGCGTTGTCACGATATCCTTGCACTACTAGGAAAAGGGCTATAGATGGAATTGACACTAATGGCGCACCAGACATGTGGTGCGCCATTACTATATACTAATGGCACACCACATCCACGGTGCGCCATTAGTAACAAGATTTTTTTTAATTTTTTCAAAACTAGTAATGGCGCACCGTGGGGGTGGTGCGCCATTACTAGTTTACATCCACGGTGCGCCATTAGTAAATTTTTTTGAAATTTTATTCTCAATTTTTTTATTTTTTTTCAAAACTAGTAATGGCGCACCAGGGGATAGTGCGCCATTACTAGTTAAAACTAGTACTGGCGCACCACATCCATGGTGCGCAACTAGTAATATTTTTTCAAAATTTTTTTGTAATTTTTTTGTAATTTTTTTATATTTTTTGAAAACTAATAATGGCGCACCGTGGGGGTGGTGCGCCATTACTAGTTCAACTAGTAATGGCGCACCACTCCCACGGTGCGCCATTACTAACTTGGCCCAAAAATTCCCCTCGCATGCACCCCCCCCCCCCCCCCCCCCCCCCCCCCCCCCCCCCCCCCCGTGGACCGCCTTTTCAGTTAAAAAAATAAAATGATGAAAATGTCAAAAAAATAAAAGAAAATAAGTTTCCCATGTGATATGTGGTCTAGTTGTTGGGAAAATTTACAAATATGAATTTCGACTTTATTTGCAAAATCTCTCTGGAATTTGTAAAATGGGTATAACTTTTGCATATGAACTCGGATTAAAAAGTTTTCTATATGAAAAATCATCAACTGGAAAAGTTACATCTGAATTTAACCGGGGGAACCACGTTAAACATTTTCAAAATCCCCAAAAACCTAACAGAAAAAAGTTACGGGGCTTTTAAGATCCGGAGGCAAAAAAATTCAAAAAATTTCAAACTTACTAGTGGCGCACCGTATGCTAGGTGCGCCACTAGTAACAGAAAAAAATTGGTTTCGAAAAAAATAAAAATTTGAATTATTTTTCAAAATATGATACGTAATACGACCAGAAAGTTTGAAATATTTTTTCAAAATTTCATCATACTCATGAACATGAACAAAGTCCTAGACATCAGCAAGGTTTAATAGGATTGATATGATAGATATATCAACAAGTGCCTGTGAAGTGAGGTGGTGCTGGGGTTGGATAGAACTATGAAGTTAAGCGTGCTCGGGCTGGAGTAGTGTGAGGATGGGTGACCTTCTAAGAAGTTTGACCACAGAGTGTGATTTGACCTGAGATTAAGCATATTGACCCGAGATTAAGCCATAGTGACCCGAGATTAAGAAAAAAAATAAAAAAAATTGAATTATTATTATTATTAATGGTGCACTTCTATGCGGTGCGCCATTACTAAGTCAGATAGTAAAGGCGCACCTCTAGGCATACTAATGGCGCACTACTAGTTCACCGTTAGTATCTGGTATTACTAATGGCGCACCAGTGGTGCGCCATTAGTAAAAAACACTAGTGGCGTGATGCTGGTGCGCCATTAGTAGGCAAAACTGGTGCGCCATTAGTAGGCCTTTTCCTAGTAGTGTTGCGTGGATTGATCACAGTGACGTGCTGTTGGTTCCAGAAGAATGTACTCGTCCTCCCTGAGCCATACTAGCGGTACATGCACGAAGTGAAGATGTGCACGCACTCCATGCACGCACTCATTCCTCGCACGCACACGCGGGTACACGGGCGGACGCAATTTTGTACCAAGATCCACCCCATGTGATAATTTGATGCGTGTAAAGTCGTTCACTTCATTGATGGTCAAGTAATATAGCGCATGCAAATTGAGTGGACGTGAGGGTGGAGGAAAGACATTATTACTCCACTATGCGCATGCGAGTAGTTAAATCGTGGGTTGCTAGTAGTAGTACTTCCATTGGTCTCCTTCGTATTTTGTGCCAATTTTTGACAGTAACATAATATTTACGCATTTGAGCAGTGTAGTACTTGAAATTTATGTTCCGCTAAACTCATCGGGAGCCGTTTCGGGCCTCGAAACCAAAACCATCAATTAATCTTTACCTTGTTCCCATCACATTCGAAAGCCTGCTCACACCTACTAGTAGTACGTACCAAACCTGAACGTGTTCCCACTATGCAGGTATTAGTACTAGTGCTAGTACTTAGGTTACAAAAACGGGAACTACCTAATCGAAAATCACTCTACCTTTCCTCCTCATAAGTGCTTCTTCTTCGTCCGTCGTTGCCATGGTCGGTGACCAGAGCTCTAGGTCGAGAACTACTCGTAACAAGGGAGCGGCAACCAAGGCTGTGGAAAAAAAGAGAGGGCTCGCCGCCACGCAGAGACCTCGAAAGATCTCTCACGGGCAGGCGATGGCTCCCAGGAGCACCCTAGCTGCGGAGGCGAACATGCCGAGCCGGCGGAGCTGAAGTCGTTATCCCTCGACGGCATGCCCGATCAGCTCAATAAGCAGAAGGCGTTCATCCAAGGCTTGATGGAGTTCCTGAAGGAGAGCCTCGGCGACATGCCTGCTGAGCTCAATCAGCAGGGGGAGTTGACCGCCGGTGTCGGTGTACAAAAAGAGGGGTACACTTTTTTACCCCTATAACTGTGCACGGGCAATCTGAGCCACGGGCACCACCACACTGAGCAAGGCAAGGGAGGTGAGCCAAGGTAAGACCGAAGCTCGAGAGGAGCAGAACGACGCCAAGACCAAGACCACAAAGAGCAAAGGGGGCGAAGCGGACTCCCCCGGTAAGATCCTTGCTGGGAGGCGGTTTTAGCAAACCCGGCAAGACCCTTGCCGTGGCAGCTCACCCCACACCTACGGAGCGAATCACCCTTGAGTCCACTGCCCCCATGGGGCAAGGATACGGGAGACATCCCCGTGGTGGCATGCAGATATTTGTGAAGACATTCAAGATCAGATACACACCTTAGAAGATGATGATCCTTGGCGGGATCCCAGCCAAGGAGGACCACAAGGCCCCTGGCAAGAGCCTTGCCAGGGATGACAGCAGGCGCCACGACAAGACCCTTGCCGGGGCCCCGGCAAGGCCCTTGCCAAGACCACCCGTAGGGCCACCATCAGGCCCACGCCAATCAGACCTCCACCGCCATTCGCATGCAGCTGCCGACCCAACCAGCTGGGCAGGCACCTGCGTGGCGGCATGCGGATCTTCGTGGAGACCCACCACTGCGCCACCTCAGCTGCCTGCCTGCCTACATGCCACCGCGGGCACCGCTGGCCAGGGCGCGTGTCGACGCAAGAGGGAGCGGCGACGGACGAGACAGGGCTCTCCCCCGTCCCCGATAAAGCAAGGACACCTAAGCAAGACGCATTAAATGCGCCTTGACATGTAATGCGAGGGATAACCTCGCATCACTGCACCCTTTCCATCTCCTGTGTGCCACTATGGCAACCCCTTTCCCTATAAAAGGAGGCCCAAGGCGACCAGGAGGAGGATTTGTCTTTTTGGAGCTCCTCACGCCCCATTGCTAGTTCAAGAACACAGATAAACAATCCACCAAAGCAGGAGTAGGGTTTTACGCGTCCTCGCGGCCCGAACCTGGGTAAAGGTACCGTGTGCTATCTGTTTGATCCACTCTTCTCACCACCCTGCGCCCCGCAACCGTAGTAGGGATTCTTGTGATCCCATAGGTGTCGTTCCCACCGACATCTTTGGCATGCCAGGTAGGGGGCACAGTTGTGAGAATCGGCTTTAGCAGTTAGTTCGACGCTTCTTCACCGTCATGGCGCCCAAGAAGAAGACGACGTTGGCGGTTGGCCTGTCGGAAGCCGAACATCCTGTCCCGACGCGGGCGAGCAGCGGACCGGTCGCAGAAAGGACCCGGGGCGCCGTTTGCGAACACCAACATCGTCCCAGCAGCCGAAGTCTGGGAGGCGGCGATGTTCGTGCGCCTGGTAATGGGCTGCACGTTGCCAAATCCAAAGACGGAGCCAGGCCCTTCGCGGGTGGCGCGGGGCCTTCCAAGATCGCTGCCACCCCGCCCGAAGGCGACGCGAGGGCTTCCAAGACTCCCACACCGGCGCCGACGGCGCGCTCCTCTCAAGCGGCTCGCGACGAACGGCGTAATCACGCCGAAGACCCCGGGCGTCGCCGTGGGAGGAGCCCCGAGCGCCACTCCCAGGATGTAGAAGACCTGCCCGCTCGCCGAGGCACTGGTGAAGATGGCATGCAACTGCGGGGTCGTGATAGAGCTCCTTCTGACATGGTCAGAAGTCGAAGCGCGGCGCGATCCGTGCAGGTTTCGCTGCCACCAATGCCAGCAGAAGCCCTGGCGTGCGCAGTTGCTCCTCGATTTTCCTCCCACTACGGGGAAACTCGACGAATGAAAAGCCACTATCCGAAGCCTTGTTGCGGTGGCCAACAAAGACGAACCAAGTCCGGTGGAGCCCCCGGGTCGACGCTCCGACGGAGTCCCACGCACCATTGGCAGGAAAGCCGGCGGCGCCGCGACCACGGTGGACTCGCCTCCTCCTCGCCCGGTACCGCGGACGCCAGCCCGTCGCGACGTTACGGGCGACGAAATCTCCATAGCGTTGTCCGACCCGCGGACCCACTGTGACCAACGCCAAGTTCTTCGGGAACGAGAACATGAAGACGCTCGAACCACTATCGAGCGCCGGCGCGGAGCGCGCCACCAATCGGACAGGCGAGCAGGGCCTGCTGTGAACCACCCGGCACCGGAGAGCCCTAGAGGCCTACCTGACGAGGTAGGCTGTCCGGCTTTTACTCGTGAGCTGCGGCAGTTCTAGTGGCCCACTCACCGCACCTTCAAACCTGACGTGGGCGAAAAGTACGGCGGCAAGACCCACCCGTCCGAGTTCCTCAGCATCTACACCATCGCGATGCAAGCTGCCGGAGCCCGTGACGATAAGGTGCTTGCGAATTACTTTCCATTGGCTCTTAAACCCAACGCCATGTCATGGTTGATGCACTTGCCGGTAGACTCTATTTCCTCCTGGTCGGATTTATGCCATGAGTTCGTGGGCGCCTTTACTGGAGGCCACCAAGCCCATGGACAAGCGAGCGACCTGCATGTCATTCCCCAGAAGGGAGGCGAGAGTCTCCGCAAGTATATACAGAGGTTCAGCCGGATATAGTACAATATCCCTGATGTTCACCTTGCCGCCATCATTAGCGCGTTCCATCAGAACGTGCGTAACCGCAAGATGCGCGAAGAGCTGGCAATGAACAAGGTGAAAGATGTAGCAGAACTCTATGTTCTTGCTGACAGATGTGCCCGAGCTGAAGAGGGAAGGAAGTACCACGGCGAAGATGCCGGCGTGGAAACCGACTCCTCAGATGAGGATACTGCCGCCTCGGCGAAGAAGGGCCGGCGCCACAACAGGAAGCGCAAAGGTAAAGCCGTGCTTGCCGTCGAGGGATCTGATGACACCGGCTCCGCCAAGAAAACCAAGGCAGATGACCCCAGCAAGGAAATTGCTGGATGTGTCGCCTGCCGGGCCTTGGCGGCTACCGAGAAGCCAGGAAACTCCGACAAGCGATACTGCAAGATCCATCGCACCAAAGGCCATGCTCTCCAAGACTGCCGACAGGTTGAGCTCCTCGCTGAAAAGCAGAGGGCTGAGTATGAGAGGCGGGACAAGGAGAAGGGCCAAGACGGTGCTGAGGGGTCCGGCAAGAAGCGTGACGGCCAGGCGGGCCGTCGCGACAAAGATAAACAACAGGAGAGGTCTGCCCGGGGCCGTGATAGAAAGCCAGAAGACGACGATCACGAAGAGGACGACGAATCCGGCGACCAAGAGTTTCAGAAAGCTACAGAGGCCATGTGTGTCGACGGCGGCGCCTCGCTGCATACTTCTCACCGCCGGCTTAAACAGTGGGCGCGAGAGATTACAGCGGCAGAGCCGTCGTTTGATGCCCAAAGGCCGCTGAAGTGGTCCAGCACACCTATCATCTTTGACACTGAGGATCACCCTGATCGCACTACTGCGGTCGGGTGCTTGCCATTGTTGGTTTCACCAACAATACGCAACCTCAAGGTGACGAAGATGCTAGTCTATGGCGGGGCCGGTCTAAACTTGATCTCGCCTGCCGTGATCGAGAAACTACAGATTCCTGATGAAGACCTCGAAGAGACGGGCACGTTTCAGGGGGTCAATCCGGGAAGAAGCCAACCCAAGGGAAAGGTCATGCTGCCCGTGACTTTTGGAAGCGACCTAAACTACAGGACGGAGAGGGTCATGTTTGATGTTGCCAAGATCCCCTTGCCCTACAATGGGATCCTTGGCCGCCCAACGCTGGCCAAGTTCATGGCGGCGTCACACTACACCTACAACACCTTGAAGATGCTAGGACCTGTGACAATCATCACCATCCCCTCCGATAAGAAAGATGCGCTGATTTGCGCTGACCAACTATACCAGCAAGCAGTTGCAGCAACTGCCGCCACTAGGGCACTTGCTTCTGCCGCTAGGACCCCGGGAGGGAAGAAGAAGAAGAAGACCGGTGAGACCTCGGACACCCACTCCGGCAAGCGCACCTCTTCGGAGTGTAGCGCTGCCGTCGAGGACATGCCAGAGAGCTCCATCGGCGGAAACAAGAAGCCCAGGGCCATACCGCCGGGAACCAAGAAGGTTTCTGTCAATGAGGATGGCATGGGAGGAGCTTTCACCATAAGCTGCACCCTTGACGACAAATAGGAAGACGCGCTCGTCACCTTCCTGCGGGCGAATGTCGATGTGTTTGCATGGCAAGCTTACGACATCCCCGGTGTTCCTAGGGAGGTTATTGAGCACCACCTTGCTATCTGTCCTCATGCGCGGCCCGTCAAGCAGAAGGTCAGAAAGCAAGCTTTGGAACGACAAGAGTTCATCACAGAAGAAATCCGGAAACTGGAAGCAGCGGGTTTGGTAAGAGGAGTGCTCCATCCAACGTGGTTGGCTAATCCGGCCGTAGTGCGCAAGGCAAATGGGAAGTGGAGACTGTGTATTGATTACACAGATATCAATAAGGCTTGTCCTAAAGACCCCTTCCCGTTGCCGCACATCGACCAGATTGTTGACTCCACGGCTGGGTCTGATCTGTTGTCATTCCTCGACGCCTACTCCAGCTACCACCAGATCTTCATCACAAGAGAAGACAAAGAGAAAACAACATTCATCACCCCATGTGGTACGTATTGTTTCATGCGGATGCCTTTCGGGTTGAAGAGTGCTGGTTCGACGTTTGCAAGGGCGGTCCAGATTGGTTTTGTACCCCAGCTCCATAGAAATATGGAAGCTTATATGGATGACATAGTGGTCAAAACCAAGGACATGGCAACCCTCATACCAGATTTGCAAGAAACATTTGCAAACCTGCGCAAGATCAATCTCAAGCTGAACCCTAAGAAGTGCGTCTTTGGCGTCCCGTCCGGCAAGCTTCTCGGGTTCTTTGTGTCACAGCGTGGGATAGAGGCCAATCCGGACAAGATCAAGGCTATAGAGCAGATTGAAGCACCCAAGCGAATTAAGGATGTGCGTCGGCTTGCTGGTTGCGTCGCCGCTATGGGCAGGTTCATTTCCAAGTCTGCCGAGCGCGCCCTTCCCTTTTTCAAGATCCTGAAAAAGGCGGGCCCGATGTAGTGGACGCCAGAAGACGAAGCAGCATTGCAAGATTTGAAGAAGTACCTCTCCCCCGCGCCGATACTAGTTGCGCTTAGGCCACAGGAGCCGTTGCTGCTATACCTGGCGGCAACGAACCAGGTGGTCAGCGCCGCACTAGTGGCGCAGAGAGAGGTTGACGACGAGGTAATGGCAGCGACAGAGCCCGACACCACCAATGCAGAGACGACATAGCCAGTTGAAGTGTCGCCAAAGAAGAAAATGATGCAGCACCCGGTCTACTTTGTTAGTTCCCTCCTGCAGGGGGCTAGATCAAGGTACTCCGGCATGCAGAAACTGCTCTTCGGCCTTCTTATGGCCTCGAGGAAGCTGCGTCACTACTTCCAGGCACACGAGATCACTGTCGTCACTCGCATCCCTCTACAACAGATATTGCACAATCCAGATGCAACGGGAAGAATTGTAGAGTGGGCACTGGAGCTGTCCAGCTTTGGCCTCAAGTTTGAAAGTACCTCGACGATTCAAAGCCGAGTCCCGGCAGAGTTTGTTGCAGAATGGACCGCGACGCCTGATGAAGAAGCCCAAGAGACTTCTCTCCCCGGCAAGGAGGCAAGCTGCGACTGGATCATGTACTTTGATGGAGCTTTCTCCTTATAGGGCGTCGGGGCTGGCGTACTGCTTGTCGCGCCCACCGGAGAGCACCTCAAGTACGTGGTCAGATGCACTTCCCTAGGGAGGTATCAACGAACAATACTGCTGAATATGAGGGGCTGCTTGCTGGTCTTAGGATCGTGGCAGACCTCGGAATCAAGAAACTCATTGTCAGAGGCGACTCGCAACTTGTCGTCAAACAAGTCAACAAAGATTATCAGAGCCCGTTGATGAAGGCCTATGTCGATGAAGTGAGAAAGCTGGAAGAGCGTTTCGACGGTATACAGGCTGAATACGTTCCCCGAGCGGAGAACGATATCGCCGACTACCTGTCAAAACGCGCTGCCGTCAAGATACCTGTGGAACCAGGTACCTTTGTGCTTCAGCTAACTCAGCCATCCGTTGATCCATCAACAGAGCAGAGCAAGAGGAGGAAATCAGGGCCCGGCAAGTACTTTCCCGCCGAGCTCCCCGGAGCCGCTGGCAACGATGTTGCCGGGGACACTGAGCCCGCCATGGGACGGCTAGCTCCGGCGGAGCGTCAAGCTCTTGCCGTCGAGACAGCCACTCCTATAGCGGAGGAAATGCCTTTATTCCTCGCCGTCGAGCCCCAGGCTCCAGCATGGGCACATCATACCGTCTGATTCCTCCAAACTGGGGAACTTCCTGAGGAGCAGGAAGAAGCGGAAAAAGTAGCCCGTCGCTCTACCATGTACCAGTTCGTCGATGACGTCCTGTACAGAAAGAGGCCGAACGGTGTGAAATCGAAGTGTATCCCTCGGGAGGAAGGGCTGGAGCTATTGGCAGAGATACACGGAGGCATATGTGGATCCCACATCGGGTCAAGGGCCCTTGCCGGCAAGGCATTTCGGCAAGGCTTCTTCTGGCCCACTGCCCTCCAGGATGCGACGACACTAGTCACCAGATGTGAAGCGTGTCAGTTCCATTCAAAGAAGCTTCATCAGCCAGCTCAAGCCCTTCAAACCATTCCTCTCTCCTGGCCCTTCTCGGTCTGGGGGCTCGACATACTGGGCCCTTTCCCCCGCGCTGTCGGGGGCTTTGAGTACTTGTACGTTGCAATCGACAAGTTCACAAAGTGGCCAGAGGTGGAGGCAGTGAGGAAGGTCACAGCTCAGTCAGCCGTCAAGTTCTTCAAGGGACTAGTGTGCCGTTTTGGCGTACCCAGTTCACAAGCCGCACCTTCATGCAATATACCCAAGACCTCGGTAGCAAAGTCTGTTTCTCTTCTGTTGCTCACCCGCGAAGCAATGGTCAAGCTGAGAGGGCAAATGCTGAAGTACTACGAGGCTTAAGGACCAAGACCTTTGACAGGCTGCACAAGAGTGGAAGGCGCTAGATTGATGAGTTGCCGACGGTTCTTTGGTCGATCAGGACGACGCCAAATCGAGCCACCGGCCAGACACCCTTTGCCCTAGTATACGGGGCAGAAGCAGTTCTCCCCACTGAACTCATATACGGGTCACCTAGAGTGCTCTCTTATGATGACCTTGAGCAAGAGCAACTGCGGCAAGATGACGCAGTGCTCCTTGAGGAAGATCGTCTTCGGGCGGCTGTGAGAGCAGCACGCTACCAGCAAGCCTTGCGTCGCTACCATAGCCGCAAGGTTCGTGCCCGAAGCCTTGAGGAAGGCGACCTTGTCCTTCGGCGCGTTCAATCGGCCAAGAATTCAAACAAGCTGACGCAAAAGTGGGAAGGCCCTTATCGGGTAATACGAGTCACCAGGCCCGGCGCAGTCCGCCTGGAGACTGAAGATGCCGTTCCGGTGAGTAACTCCTAGAACATTGAGCATCTTCGCAAGTTTTACCCGTGAGGCGCGGCTTGCCGGGCCCCCCGGCAAGCCACCTTGTGTACAAGCATTGCCGATGATGCATGTAACCCTTTGTACAAAGCCAGGCGCAGACCCTGAGCATAAATAAATGAAGCGCTGGCGCCCTAAGTTATAGCATGCATGCTAGGTCGAGTCTCGTCCTTGGTTAGGGTTGATAGTGCTTAGCAGTGACTAACCCCTAGCTTAGAGGTCGAGTGTGCGTCTCTTTGCCGTTCTTTTGACTTCTTTGGTTCGCAGGACTCACAGATATCCTTGCCGGATCACTTGAGGACGAAAAAGAGAAGAGGGGCAGACCAGCATCTAGACCCCGCCAAGCCAGTATTACCGGGGGCTGCAAGTGCAAAGATTCACCCACGGCAAACCAGAGTTGCCGGGGGCTACAGCTTCAGATAAGTTCTTCATCCCTTATCATGCATTCCCTTATGGACTGAGGTATGTGAAACCTCGTTCCTTCCTAAAGCTACCGTGCTCCCCTAAACTCTAGGCCCTAGGGCTCGTTCCTAGGGCCAGGTTTGGTCGTAGTCGCGGCAGCGAAAGGATGAAACAAGGAGCCTGAACCCACCTCATCCCTGCCTCCGCCAAAAGCGCGAGAAAGGTTGAGCGACGTGGGAAGACGACAAGGCCTGCTGCCGGGCAAGGAAATGTTTATCTTAGAGATATCAAGGATTTACTCCTTGACGTGGGTTCTACCCGCAAACAAATGACCCGGCAAGCATCCCTTTTTCATTAAAAACATTCCACTCAGGTACAGTCCATAGGGAATGAAAAACATGAATGATGGGATTATAAGTTTTAAATTCAGCTAAGGCCCGAAGGCTTACAAACTAAAAAGAGATAAGGTGCCAGTAACCCTTTTCTTGTCCCTCTCCTCAGGAGGCAGGTCAAGGAGGCGAAAAGGACAAAAGGAGCACCTAGGCGAGGTACGAGTGGCAGAAGGAACCAGGAAAACATCCCGACGGCCACCTCCATGGGAAGCTAGTGATGATGATCACGGTAGAAGAGCTGGAAGACGAGGCGGCAAGACCGGCAATACGCGATGAAGGCGTCGACGCCCGCGTACTCCGAGCTGACGGCCCACCATCCGCCTTCTTCGCCTTCCCGCACTTCCTACGCCAGCCACCCAAGGAGACGGCCACGAGGAGTTGGTGGGGGCTCGGTGCAGATGCTGCTGCTGCCAACATCGCCCCAGGACAACGGGACCGACTCCTAGTCGGACCCATCATCCTGCCGCCTACCACCCTCGTCGCCGCTGTCGCTATCCTCCTCGTCACTCTCGCTCGAGGAGGAATCTTCATCATCGGAGGAGCTCTCCACGCAGCACTTCAGGCGAGTTCCAAAATCGCCGAAGACCTTGACGGAGAGAAGGCCGCCCTCCATCACCTTAAAATGGAGAGTGAACCCCTCTGCCAGGCGGTGGATATGAGCAAATGTCTTCCATCCTCGACGAAGATACATTACATGATGGGCTGGGAAGTCGACGCGAACCCGCGTGCCGCTGATCCCACAACCCCTCATGTGCAGCCGCAATGACTCCAGCGGATCCAGCTCCATGTCCCGTGCGAATGGGGTCGGGAGACGAAGGCGATGGCACGGCAGCCGGCGCAGCCTGACGAAGAACTCGCAAGGATCATCCCCAACATGGCCCTCTGTGGGAGGAGGAACTGCTGGCGAAGGCGAGGCCGGCGCGCCGCGCCGTCCTCCTCTTCCCCGAGCGCCTCGGCCTCGCCCACGGCCTCGCCCCCTCCCCTTCCCCTCGCGGCTGGCTCTGCCACCGCAGGTGCAGGAGAAGGAGGGACGCGTTGTCGAGCGGCGACCCTCACCGCCACCGTTGAAGGACCAGGGTTCCCTCTCTCCATGGCGGATGGAAGGGGGGAGAAGAAGCTGAAAAAAGGAGGAGATGAAAGAGTGTGGGACGCCATCCCCCCTCCCGCTCTTTATAAAGGAACGGGGTGGGGGCTCAGCCGCGCCGCTCAGCCAATCAAGACGCGGAAGGTGCAGGGAACTGGGACCGACCCGCTCCCCAGCCCGCGGCGGCCCGGTTTCCCGCCTCCACCGTTCACCACCCCAAGCGCATGAGAGCCACGTGGCAGGCGTGCAGGACCAAGGCGACGGGTGAGGCGACCTCTCCCCACCCCGTGATCGTGGGGAGTGGATGCCTTGAAGACCACGCCTCGGCCCCGTTCAGTAAATGGGCCGCGCCTCCACGCCTCCCTCTGTTTATGGGGAAGGCGCGCACCGCCCCCTTTACTACGACGTGATGCATGCGTGCAGAGCTCAGCCCCACGCATGCTGCCCACGTCACACCCGCCTCCCCACGCCGCGCCACACGTAGGGAGCGTGGGAAGCGCAGCGCGCAAAGAGACTTACCACGGTAAAAACCACCCCGCCTGCCCGCGCACCGTTTTTGGGCCTAGCCCAACGACGCGATTGCGCTTACGTGTGGCCCAGGCCCGGGGGCTCCTGTCTGTGTACAAAAAGAGGGGTACACTTTTTTTGTACCCCTATAACTGTGCACGGGAATTTTGAGCCACGGGCACCACCACACTGAGCAAGGCAAGGGTGGTGAGCTAAGGTAAGACCGAAGCTCGAGAGGAGCAGAACAACGCCAAGACCAAGACCACAAAGAGCAAAGGGGGCGAAGCGGCCTCCCCCGGCAAGATCCTTGCCGGGAGGCGGTTTTAGCAAATCCGGCAAGACCCTTGCCGTGGCAGTTCACCCCACACCTACGGAGCGAGTCACCCTTGAGTCCACTGCCCCCATGGGGCAAGGATTCGGGAGACATCCCTGTGGTGGCATGCAGATCTTTGTGAAGACATTCAAGATCAGATACACACCTTAGAAGATGATGATCCTTGGCGGGATCCCAGCCAAGGAGGACCACAAGGCCCCCGGCAAGAGCCTTGCCGGGGATGACAGCAGGCGGCACGGCAAGACCCTTGCCGGGGCCCCGACAAGGCCCTTGCCAAGACCACCCGTAGGGCCACCATCAGGTCCACGCCAATCAGACCTCCACCGCCGTTCGCATGTAGCTGCCGACCCAACCAGCTGGGCAGGCACCTGCGTCGTGGCATGCGGATCTTCGTGGAGACCCACCACTGCGCCACCTCAGCTGCCTGCCTGCCTACATGGCACAGCGGGCACCGAGTGGCCAGGGCGCGTGTCGACGCAAGAGGGAGCGGCGACGAACGAGACAGGGCTCTCCCCCGTCCCCGATAAAGCAAGGACACCTAAGCAAGACGCATTAAATGCGCCTTGACATGTAATGGGAGGCATACCCTCGCATCACTATACCCTTTCCTCCTCCTGTGTGCCATTGTGGCAACCCCTTTCCCTATAAAAGGAGGCCCAAGGCGACCAGGAGGAGGATTCGGCTATTTGGAGCTCCTCACACCCCATTGCTAGTTCAAGAACACAGATAAACAATCCACCAAAGCAGGAGTAGGGTTTTACGTGTCCTCGCGGCCCGAACCTGGGTAAAGGAACCGTGTGCTATCTGTTTGATCCGCTCTTCTCACGACCCCGCGCCCCGCAACCGTAGTAGGGATTCTTGTGATCCCATAGGTGTCGTTCCCACCGACAGCCCGCTTGGTGATGCTTCTGAAGAAGAGCATTGCCTCGGAGAATAAGGCGACCGGCGAAATCCTGTGACTTCAGGAGGACAATGCGAAGCTCTGCCATGAGATCGACCTGTTGAAGGAGAAGAACACCGGCTGGAAGAAGCTGCATGAGAATAGTAGTTCCTCGATGAAGATGCTGCAGGCCCTCGCCATGGAACAAAAGGAAGAGTTGGCGAAGCTCCGCATCGAGCACCCGGCTACTGCCAAGGTACATAATATGGCCGTGGAACAGATGATGAAGGCTTGCGTCGAGAAATGCCGCGTCATGGGCACAATGATGAAGATGGCGGAGGAGACACACAAGGAGATGGAGGTCATGGAGGCGATGAAGAAGCAGTTACGACTCCACGGCGAATTAGATCATTTGGGGTGATAATCTTCCTTCTTCTTTTGCTCCTGTGTTTCATCTTTTCCTTCGGGTGTTTCGCCGCACGTGTCATGTTCTCTGCGAGGCATGAATAGAACAATGTTTTTTTGAGGGAATGAATAGAACAATGCTAACAATGAGATGACTAGCAAATTAGATCTTTTTTTATCCCCATATGGCACTGTGCTGCCGTGTTTCGTGCTCCTCCGTCGCAGTACTACTCAAGTGGAAAACTTGAGTATACCGCACGGTTCTTTGCTCCTCCTCGATCAGGTCATCGGCACATTTATAAGAGCAGTCAAATCACAAGGCCGCGCCTTCCAGCAGTAATGAGCCATCAAATCACAAAGGCCCTCGCCTCTCGTGAAACCAACCAAGCTAGACTGCCCCGCCCTCTAGCCTTTTAAAAAATGTATACTTTTGTACAACAGTAGTATCGATGGATTGCGCCATGGAGCAAAACTTGAAATAAAAAAAGGTGGTACATATAGAGAGCGCTCGTCGCCAAATTATGCATATAGTACTATTAAAATGGCTAGTCACAATAATGGTGTCCAGCACAAGTGCACAACCCACCCCTCAAATAAAACTAAGAGGGTGCTTGGATACGTTTTAGTCCCATGAGAAAAACTAGTGGGACTAAAACATGCTAGCCTCACCCATGCTTGGATCCAAATACTAAAAAGGCTAAAATCAAGTTAATGAGAATTTATTATCCTCCAAACCCTCCAATCCAGAACTCGCCTGTGTTAAAGGAGAGGAGTTAAATGAGTAGAGAGAGGACTAATCCACATTTTAGTAGGGGTACCCCTGACTAAAAATTTTTAGTCTCAAGACTAGTTTTAGCCCCTCTTTAGTCAGGGGTGCTTGGAACTTTAGCCTCTTAAAGAGACTATTTTTAGTCAAACTAAAATAAGTCCCTTGGATCCAAGCACCCTCTAAGCATCCTGGAATTCTTTGACAAAACCAAGCACCCTGAAATTCTTTGACAACTAAACTGCTGGCTATATGATGTTGGCCATATATGTTGTACGTATATAATGTGAAGAAACAAGTGGTAGTACAATACCAATTAGAAGGTGAAATGTAAGAAATACTAGTATGTACGTACTGAAGAGTTAAAGTAACGAGAAGAAACATAACATAGTTCAGCTGGGGGCTTAGCACAACACACCCCTCAAATTAAATTAAGCACACCTGAAATTAAACTTTGCAACTATTCCGGTAGACACTGCATTAGAACCACCATGAGCAACGACACTGCCACCTTACTCGGAGTCCTCGTCCACGTCCTCGACTTCGTCCTTGTCCCTATTCCTCTTGGCCGATACTTCTTTGCTTGAACCGCACACTTGGCTGTTGCTCTTCATCCAACCCTTGTAGATATTGAAACAAAGGTAGCCATCCATTGCAACGTAGTGGATGTGGTCTATATCTAGTACATTCCGCTGCCATGCATGACGATGAAACGTGTATGGAGGTTTCTCCAGTTTACCGTACGAAGGATGAACCATGGCTCCTGCCAGGGTCAGCATTGAAGGCTGGCGAGAGGGCACCAGCCGATTCTTCTGGAGGTCGAAGGGGTTGCCTACAACGAGGCCTATCCGACCCAGGACTTCTTCGTTGTTCGTAAAGTCTACAGTAATGAATTTCACTGTTTTGTCCATGAGGAAGTTCTTAAAATCCTGGCACTCAACGTCGGCATGGCATATGTGGTAGACCAAGCAAACGTTATGTACGCAAACCTGGATCACGTCGGGCTTCTTCCTCTCTTCGTCCTTTAGATACTTCTCTCATCCCAGGACTGTGGTGTACTCAACATCTAGCCCAGCGACCCACTCATCATCTGATTTTTCGAACATGCGTCCGAAGTGAGAAAGGCATCCTTTCACCATCGCGGAAGAATGGGTGTAGTTGACGTCGAACTCATCGCCGGTGATGGTTCTAACCTTGTACTCACCGCCGATCGTGGAGATTTGGGACGCCATGGATTTGGGAGGAGGGTTAGGATTAGTGGAACTGCCGTAATGTGAATGGACGGGACGACTAGGAGTGAACCGCCGTAGTATTGAAGGACGTGTGGGGACGAGTAGGAGCGAACTGCCAGCGTGCAAACGGCAGGGTAGTGGCTTTCCATTCTCCCATGATACGGTGTCACGACCGGTTTTCCGGGCATTAATTTCTAGAAAATGGCCGTTGTGCTCACCAGCCCCAGGATTACTGTTAGCTGATGAGGCACCAACTTGATACAGAAATTCCAAGCAAAAGTACAAAATATGTAGTACAAGACCATTCGGTCCTGTGAGTACAACAATTGGTTTCTAGTGGTCGATGGCAGAAGCGGTTTGTGAGTCATCAGTGTCTATGGGACTCCATCTCCCACAGGAACAGCTGACCAGGCCAACTCCTATCTTCGCGAGGCTGCTATCACCGTTGCTTAGTTTCCGGGGCTGTCATCGCAACGCTCCTCTCCATGCAGAAATCTGGCCAAGACAATACCCAGGGACAAGCCAGTGAGTACTTTGAATGTACTCGCAAACATTATGAACATTGGAATAATATAATTGATAAGCATGCTCTAAAATATTCTATGATCACATCGTCAGTCATAAATAAAATCTTTTATGCCCGCAAGCAGGTTATTTATATGCTACATGAATAAGCAATAATGGAGTGGGAATAAAATGCCGCAGTCGGGCGTCTGTGCGACACCACATAAAGGGCTTATAAAGTAAATAAATAACAAGCAATGCCACAGTCAGGCGTCTCAGCGACGCCACATAAAGGGCTTATAAAGTAAATAAATAACAAGTAATGCCACAGTCGGGCGTCTCAGCGACACCACATAAAGGGCTTATAAAATAAATAAATAACAAGCAATGCCACAGTCGGGCGCCTCAGCGACGCCACATAAAGGGCTTATAAAATAAATAAATAACAAGAAATGCCACAGTCGGGCGTCTCAGTGATGCCACATAAAGGGCTTATAAAGTAAATAAATAACAAACAATGCCACAGTCGGGCGTCTCAGCGACACCACATAAAGGGCTTATAAAATAAATAATCACAATGAATATCCAGGAGGTAGAACCGTCCCAGGGATACTCAATGATATAATGGGTTAGTCCATAATAATAGTAATTATAAACTTCACAAGTCACAAGTCACAATCCAAGTTCTTGTTTAACAATTTCTCCTCCGAAGACCGACACTAAGACCAACCCTTGACCCATCCCAAACTGTAATCCTTAACCATGGACACGGCTATTCGAATGGGTTTAATCTCTGCAGAGGGTGTACTCTTTACCCACGAGTAACGGATTCCTTTAGTCCATCGGGACTAATTCCGTCTACGGTCTTTTAATTGAAAACACACCTGACTTGCACACACCAGCTTAACTCACCAGTGTCTGGAATCACCCACAACACGTGTCAAGCAAAACTCTAAGTGGGGAGGCAACAACCTCGCGTAGCATGGGATCAAATTTCTATCGCGCTCTCTAAGGGGTGCCCCCCTCTCGGTCCCAACCGGAAACACCCATGCCCCCGGACTAGGTGGCCTACCTACCGGCTACAACCGGTATCTTCCACCATGGCCTCTCTGTATGGTGTGTGCTTGAAAGGGGTTGACGACTTACTGAACCGTACCCTACCTCTGGCAGGGACAAGTGGTAGTACGAGGGAAGTATGGGGGTTACTAGAACAAGACTCGATCTATGGTCGACTCAGGAGGTTTATAAATTCCCTGCATGACATGTATAACAAATATATTTCAACCAACAAAGTCACCACCCATTATACCTTACTATGCCATACCGGACATAACCGTCCCGACGGAGACCGGCGACAAGCTCACGCCTACCCATGGCAGAGGCTTTCCCGGATTCCTTTCCGGCATGCATGCAAGGCACACGAGGATGATTACCATCACAACTATATTCATTACCAATAGCAAGGAAATCACTAATATGCATCCATGCAAATGATCATATCACATGAAATAACAACTTCTCCGAAATAAGGTGGTGTTATAAACGTGTCAACTAACACACCAAAAATATTATTCCGGGGTTCAGAATGCTTGCCTTCAAGGTGTGGAAAGGCAGGGTGCACTCCAAAACTTTTTGAAAGCTTTCTCCTCTATCCAAAAATCCTATTCAAAATATTTTTGAATCAATATGTAGTTTCAAAAACAGTACCAAAAAGTTGTCTGAATTTTTTTCAAATAAATCTTAATATAAACTAGACAAAATTTGAGAGAGGTAGGAAAAAGAATCAACCCATTTGGAGTTGTATTTAAAAAGTTAAGCTCAGTCAAAGTTTTGGTCAAAATCTGTTATTTAAAAATAAAACAGAAAAAGAAAACGATTCGAGTAGATACGTACACGTCGAAAGCGTATTCTGGAAATACGTTTCCACTTATCCAGCATGGACCGCGCGGGGAGTCATTGACAGTGGGTCCAGGTGGCCCACTAGTCAGGTTTGACTAGTCCACCTTCCCTCCTCTTCCTCTGCCCGAAAGGGGGCGGAATTCCGGTGATCGCCGCTGGCGAACGGCGGGTCCTTGCGGGGAGCTGAGGGCGGGGATGGATCCGCGGATCTAGAGCGATCCTTCCGGTGGTTGTAGGGTCGTCGGGGGTGGAGGGAATCGCTGTCGACGAGCTTCGCGGCGGCCGGTGGCTTCGGGAGCAAAGTGAACTTGTGGCTACGGTGGCTCTCCGTCGTAGTTGGGGGTCTGGGCGGCTCCGCAAGACGAAGTGGAGTCATTTGGTGGTGTTGGTAGGACCGGTGAGGTTCGGGTTGTGACGAACGGAGCCGGGAGGCGGCGGTGGCCGAACTAGCCGGAGTCGGGGAAGACAGCCTTCCCGGTTCGATTGCTGGCCAAGGGGTTTCCTAGGGAGATGGCTTGAGACTGCCTGTGTGCGGGGACGAGCTCGGGGCTTCTTAAATAGGCGGTCGGGGTCGGTTCCGACGGTGGCCGCGGATAAGGTCGCCGGTGACCGCCATTCTGTAGCTAGGGCATCATGGCGGCGATGAGCGCTAGGGGCCACGCTTGTGGATGGGCTCGCGTTGCTCAAGGGGGCAGGTGGCGAGCGGGAGAGGCTCGGGCGGCGCCGACCTGAGAAGGGGCTGTCGGGCGGCCGTGGCGGCTAGCTCCTGGCCTGCCGGGGACGTGGCGAGGGGCTGTTTGGCGTGATGCGGTGAGAAGGGGAGTGTGTGGCGCGGCTCTGCAGTGAGGGCAAAACCAGGGGCGTGACACGGCGGCTCGGGCACGGCACGTGCAAAACGCGCGCTCTGCTCGCGCTCCAGGCGTGCACGGCACTCGTTCGATGAAATGCCAGGGCGACCAAAATTGCTAGTGAGCTAATGCAAATCCACAGGCCTGGGTTAGAGACATATTGAAGGCTACTAGACAACTTGGTTTGGACAAGGGGCAAGTTCACAACACAAAACTTTCAACCATGCCAAATCTGTCTATGCACACAGGGTTTTTGACAAAATGCCAGAGGCATTTAGGAAGTTCTTGGAGTGGCCAAAACTTCCAGAGTGGGGTCTCTTTAGATGCATAAGAAAGTGGTGAGGTTAGTTTGTCCAAAGCACAAACTTGCTAGTGCAAGTTTTGCAAGGCTCCAGTTCTTGACAGAAGGTAAAAGGGATTATTACATGAATCAAAAATATTCAAGTGGGTGCATGCTCCTAGACTTAGGGGTTTTGTAGGGTGGTCTACAAGTAGGGGAAAGAATCAAGGGTCAGAGGGCAAGCAAAAATATGGTTGCTGTACAAACCATCAAGTTGGACCAGAATATAAAAGAGGTTGATTCACTCATATTTTTCAAATAACATCACTGGGTTTTTGCATAAAGTTGAATCATATGCTACTACCAACATCCCATAATTTTGGTGGAGGCCAGAAAGAAATATTTAAATGAGTTGTAGTGCAAAATTGCCCACTGGACCAGAGAAGAAAATTGGTTGTAGAGCTCAAAATATTTCATGAGTAAAAGATATTTTTGTATAAAAGTGATTTAAAAACATCACATGACATCTCCAAATTTTGGTTGGAATTTTAAGTGAATTTATCAAATGGTTGTAGTTCAAATATGGCCATATAATCTTGGAAAACCATTTTTCCAGAAAATAAAGATCAAGCAAATTAATTATGTAATTAGTTCTACTAATAAAAGAAGAGTTTTTCTTGAGATGTTAAACAAGTCCAATAACATATTTGAAAAGTTTTCACTTTGGGGAAAAACTTCATAATAACAAGGGAGAAAATGGTTCAAAAATTAAAAGGGAGCCCAGAAAATAAAAGTTTTAATTTCCTGGAAATTTTTTAATTAACAGAACAAGGTTAAAAATTTGGGGTGTCACATACGGGCTTCCGAGAGCCCTTGGATCTGAGATTGAACGGTTGCATGGCGTGATTCTAGACCTATGGGTGTATATCCTATCCTGGAGGGTTATTCTGCAAATTTTCAGCAACTTAGGCTGCGACCGTTTGATCTCAGATCCAAGGGCTGCCAGTAGCCTGTATCATGGTCACGCCTACCACGACCGTCGCGTCGCTCGCGCGGTTGCTCCCTTGGAGATTTAACACAGTGCGTTAGGCTATCTGATGTTGGCATGTCATACATAGTCATCACTTAGTCATACTACAACAAGGTTGGCTATAAGTGTATTTTTTGTTAGTCCTCTCTATCTCTTTCTTCGTACTCAAGGAAGAAACGGTGCTAGTAAGCGCATGTATTTATTGCATTTGCCAAGGAGTGACCTGTTGCAATGAAATGGTGTTGCTAAGTTTGCTTCATTTAATTAGCTATAGACTCAAAATTGTCTTTTCACCTAGGTACACGCGCTTAGCACCGTTTCTTCCTTGGGTCACCAAACTAGTCTCTCTCTTCTTGATTAACTTGCCACATCAGACTTTATGCCTATGTGGCAAGCTTAAGCACCTGTAGGAGCAAGTAAAAGTAAGTACAATAGTGCGCTTTACATGGCATTTTTGCATATGTGGAGGAAAGAGAGGCAAGGAAAAAGTGGAGAAGTGAGCTCTCATGCAAGAGCCAGCCTCTACTACATGGTGGAGCATTGGGAGAGGCACGTGTATGGAGGTGGTCAGGAATCTGGGAGACTCACGCCGGTCGTAGCGCCGTAGTTAAAATGATAATGGCAAGTCAAATCACGGGGCCCCACCTGTCCAGCAGTAACTCGCTATCAAATCACATAGCCCTACGTTTGCAGCAGCCTACTCCCTCGTCTTCTTGCATCTCTATCGAACTGACTAGGCGGAACTGCCCTGCCGCCTACCGCGCAGGAAAAGCCCCGCCCTTGACTTTTAAATAGTATACAGTATACTAATTTTGTATCCATGGATTGCGCCCGCGCCATGGAGCAAAGCGTCTAGAAAATGGAGGAGAGACGATGGTCTTGCAATAGAGAAGAGGGAGAGGCGAGACGGTGGTTTTAGAATGGAGATGATGGAGAGGAGAGGAGGTGGTTTTGCAATGGAGAAGAGGGAGAGGAGCGTGCGGCAGGGATTTAGGATTGGACGAGAGGGCCGGCGTGCTCTGACTGGGTCAAAATCAAAATCAGTTTACCCTTCAATTAAGAAAGCGACCCACATTAACTAGTCTCCCTTTTATTTTGGGTTATAATTGACCATGATTTTCACACATAAAATATATGTTATACGTTGTATACAAGGCCACTATCAAAATTACAATTTGCAACTATACAAGGCCACTAACATTAGTCGAGGCAAAATTCATGGCGTTTGCCTCGTACTAGCACCCGAGGACATTAATATCCCTTGTGTGCATGCGGGAGTGAGAAGGTTAGCTTGCATTCCCAACATTAATCAACCAATGAGGAGTAAGAGGGTTGGCTTGTTGTGCTTGGGAGAGAAAAACCACATTAATTAACATGACAATCAAGGTGACAAGCTAACTTGCAACATTGACTTAAACATAGCATTGATTTTTACCTTGGTACCTGTAATATGAGTTTGTGGCCATGTATACAAAAATGGAGGGAGTATAATTTGAAATTACATTCAGATACGAACCAAACGATACAATTTTTGGTGACATGCATTCACATTTTGCTTATCAAATACAGTACGTGGTCAAACTTTGACCCAAAATACTTCCAAGACCAGCGCCGCTCTTCTGCTCTTCTCCTCTTAAACCACCGCCGCTCCTCTCCTGTTCCAATCTAAATGCAGCGCCGCTCCTCTCCTCTTCCATTTCAAAACCACCGCCCCTCCTCTCCTGTTCCAGTCCAAAACCAGTGTGGCTCCTCTCCCGTTCTAATCCAAAACCAGCGCTGCTCCTCTCCTCTTCAATTCAAAAACCACCGCCGGTGAGTGAAGGTGCTGTGGAGAAGTAGATCGATGGAGGAGTACAACCGATACATGAGGATCGCAAACGGCGACCCTGTGAAGCTAGCTAGGATGTTGGAGATACAGTTTGGTTTGACAACAATGACCAGCTAGCGGCGACAGCGACATCCATGGCCAAATATCTGCAACAGAGCGAAAAGGCGGCGATACTCCTGGAGGGAGTCGCGCCGGAGTACATAGAGCTGCTCCTCTGGGCCATGGAGCAAACAGATTCACCGAATCCGATCGTGAGGGAGCGGTGGTGGGAGTATCGATCCCAGATGGAGCATCCACCAGAGATTGAAGGATCAAGCATCTACAGGGTGCCGTTTGTGAGGGTGTCCTGCCAGAGCGAGCTGGTGGAGTCTTCGTCGACCGAACCCAACTGCAAGAGGAGAAAAGCAGTTGGCCCGACTACGCTTCCCCGCCATCGTCTCCCTCGCCATTCACATCGTCTCACGGGGCGGCTGTCCCCACCCCCCAGCCTAATAGTCGGGCAGGTTGTGAATTGTTAGGAGGAGCTTAGGGTTGTCAATATTTGCAGGTTGTGAATTGTGTTTTGTGTTGTGTATTTTGAGAGTACTTTCAGATATGAATGTCTTTTGAATTTCAGATTTGTAGTATTGAGCATATAAAGTATTTTATGAATTCTAGAGATCTATTTTTAGCACTTAAAAAATGTAGTTTCATAGGAGTATAAAAGTGCAGACAATGTGATTCTCAGAGAAGAAACTGCAAGTTTCAGTTTCAGATAAGAAACTGCAAGGTCAGTTTCACATAAGAAACTGCAACTTTCAAAGGCAGAGCATTTATATTAACATGGCCTTTTCAAACAGGGTTAACATCATGTTGGAAGTTTTATTCATGGTCGAAAATGGAACTACCAGCCAGTTAACATCATGCTGATCAACATTCATGCATAGCACATCTTCATATGATCCATAGTCAAAATGCCCACACAATGTCGAGTGTGCGAAACACAGAGAAAACGAGGGACGAAGTTTTGGCAAGTGTTGGACGTGGTTTTGGGCTGCCCCGTCTAGGCTTTCATTTTTAACATGCGCAGCCCATGACCTCGGATGGGAGGTCCATAGGCCTGTTTGTATTTTCTTAGGGCCGTCATGTATCGACCGGCCTATGGACCTCCCATCCGAGGTTTTATTTTTGGCAGCCCAATTTATGTATTTTTTTTGAAGAAAACGCAGAGTTCTGTTCTTTTTTTCTATATAAGAATAGGATCGCCAGGTCCAACTTATGTTTCCCTTCTAACTATATTATATATATTTAAATTATTTTATATGTTGACTGTTTAGTTCACATACTCCCTCATTTTTGGTTTATAGGGCTTATCTCAAAATTTTAGTTTTTCCATTTTATAAGGCTCAATTTGGTTGTTTTCCATCTCATGTTCAGATTCCAAGGTGCATTAAATCATCGCATGCAAGTATTAAGAGAAAATTGACCAATGCATGTACTTTATGCATGCATGCATTGCAATTTATGCATTGATAAACATAATTTTTTGAGGAAAACAAGTGCATTAATTAGGTGCTTTTGCAAACTACTACAAAAAGTATTCCACCATTCATCATCTACCTTGGTTGGTGAGATTTTTGAATTGAGCCCCATGGAGTCACCGGCCATATCCACGGGGGAATGGCTAGAAGACAGGCAGATGTAAAAGATGCATCTCCCACATGTCTACAAAGCCTTCCCACGGATGCTCCAGCCGCTCGACTCTGTCGCGCCGGTGGTGCTACGGGAGACTCGAGGGAGGAGATGGAGGGAGCGGGCGATGCGGATCCGCGACGACGCTCTCTCCTGGACCCAGTGCACGCACGAATGGAGGGAAGCAGAGGAGGAAGCTGCGAGGGAGGAAGCCGAGGAGGGACTGAATCCGGTCTCTCACTCGCGCAGGTATGCTCGGATGTGCAAGGATCATGTGGATCGGGAGCTGCTAAATCTAGCCCTGCGGATATACTTCGAAGGAGATTTCTTGGAGAAGCACAGGATGCCCCACCCTAGTGAGCCGCCGATTGCGTTCGTTCGATGGGAGAAAGGAGAAGTGAATTCAGGAGATCCACGCCGTGCTGCGAGATGGGAATGCTTGACTGGACTCCTGCCCACCAGCACGCCACCGGAGCCGGAGCAGGTGGATCCCCTACCTTACCTCTCCCCCAAACCTGCAGAAGATTGAAATTAGGCTTGCAATCTGCTTCAATTGAGCGGTCTGGTGGTTATTTCTGCTTCCTAAGAGACAACATCTGGCTGGACGATGAGAAGGAACCAGGAACTCCGATGAATTTCCCCTATCACAATGGGGGGGGAGCGCCGGTTGGGCAGTGGTATGGCTCACCTCCGCCCCAAATGGGGGCACAATCTGGGTAGGCTCCTGTAATTGCCCAAGATCAATCTGCTGGTGGTTCTGACTCTCAGATCAGCGGGAAATCTCAAGGCAAGAATCAGCAAAAGAAGAGATAGGACATCTAGAAAACTGCTCCTGCCCCTGCTTCGGGCCTTATGGCATACTCTGAGGTGATCAGCTACAACTTTGGGGACCCAGGGCATCATTTGGATAAATGTGTCTATCCCAAGAGTTGTTTTATCTACAAAATGGTTACCCATACAGTTGAGAATTTCCCTGTCAGAAGGAAAACCCACAGTTCTGCTAGATATGTTGGAAGTGTTGCTCCAGGATTATGTCCACCATTGATAGAATTTTCTGTGACACAAAATTAGATAGTTTCTTTCCCCTTTCTAGTTGTAGAGCTCTGCCCAGATGTGGTAGTGACCACACTCCTTTGCTCTGGGACTCTGGTCTTAACCAAACTCCAAAGAGCAATAGTTTTAAATTTGAAAAGTGGTGGTTGCTTAGAGAAGATTTTACTGAGCTAGTCAGGAAAATCTGGAATGAGCCTACTGGGAGCAGCTGCCCCCTAGAAAATTGGCAGATCAAAATCAGGAGATTTAGAAGAACTACCAAAGGGTGGAACTCCAATGAGGAAGCTAATCTTAGAAGATACAAAAGGCTTCTCCTCCTTGAGTTTGATTCTCTAGATATTAAGGCAGAAACCAGTGACCTATCTGAGGCTGAGACTAATAGATTAAACTTTGTCCATGGAGAGCTCAAGAAAATTTGGCTTCAAGAAGAAATCAAAGCCAAACAAAGGTCTAGAGATAGGAACATTAAGGAGGGTGATAGAAATACTGCTTACTTCCATGAAGTAGCTAACCAGAGGAGGAGGAAAACCCTTATTCACTCCCTTGATGGCCCTAATGGCCTTTTTACTGAGGTAGATGAGATGCTGAAAGTGGCTAGTTACTTCTACAAAGACCTGTTTAAGAAAGAAAACCCTTCTGGGTTCTCTCTACAAAACAATTTTTTATCTGCTTCTGAAAAAGTCTCTCCTGCTAAAATTGAGCTGCTTGAAGCCCCTTTTTCAGAGACAGATGTGAAGGAAGCCATTTTTAGCTCTTATCCTGATGGGGCTCCTGGTCCTGATGGGATTCCCTTCTTGTTTTACCAGCATTTTTGGGACTTGGTGAAAAATGATCTAGATCTTTTCCAAGCCTTGCATAGAGGAGAGTTGGATCCAGGAACTTACTCATGGGGGGTCTGTTGGGGTCAAGTTAAATAATTGTGAAAGTGATTTTTCCCTTGCTGGTAAAGGCCTTAGGCAAGGTGACCCCATCTCCCCGCTTTTGTTTAATTTAGTAGTGGACGTTCTTACTAAAATGCTGAGCAAAGCTGCTGATCATAGTCTGATTGTAGGGCTCTATCCTGAGGTCTGCCTTGGTGGCATCATCTGCCTTCAATATGCAGATGATACCATCCTTTTCTTAGACAATGACTCCACACATGCTAGCAATTTAAAAACTGTTCTAACCTGGTTTGAACAAGTCTCAGGCATTAGAATCAACTACTCTAAAAGTGAAGTCATCCCTATCAACATGGATGATCAGGAGTTAGCTGACTTCCTCTCTATTCTAGTCTGTAATAAAGGTAACTTCCCCATTAACTACCTAGGTATCCCTCTCCACTATGATAAACTCAGGAGAGAGGATATCCAACCCCTTCTGGATAAAATCATTAAAAGGATTGCTGGGTGGAGGGGCAAACTTCTCTCTTACAAAGGTAGATTGATCCTCATACAAGCTTGTTTGGCTAGCATACCAGTGTATCTCCTCTCCTTCTTCAAGTTCCCTAAATGGGCAGTGAACCTCATCAATTCTCAGATGTCTCATTGCTTGTGGAATGATTTTGAGGGAAATAGGAAGCTACACCTTGCTAATTGGGCCCTAGTCTCTATGAAAAAGATTTTGGAGGCCTAGGCATACCTAACCTCCAAGAAATTAACATATGTCTTCTAGGGTCTTGGATTAAAAGATTATATGAAGAATACCTGAAACCCTGGAAGCTTCTTATTGCCCATAAATACCTAGGAAATAAACCTCTTTATCCCAGCTGTTTGGAAATTGAGAATCCCCCCTAAAATTCATGTATTTCTCTGGCTTCTCTCCAAAACCAAATTTATGACTAGGGATAACCTTAGGAAGAGACACATCATCAAACCCCTTGATTGTGTTTACTGCTTGGAACAAGAGTCTTGTTCTCACCTATTTTTTGAATGTATAGTTGCTAAACATCTTTGGGCCCACATTGAGGAATATTTCTCTAGTCAGATTGGCTCATCCTTCGAATATGTCGCCAGATTCTGGATTGCTACCAAAAAGTGCTTAGTTTTAAACACTGTTAGCTCAGCTGTTCTTTGGTGCCTCTGGAAATATAGAAATGCTATGATTTTCAGTAACACCTCCTGGATTTCCATTCCGCAGGTCTTGAGGTTGATCAGGAACATGGTGAGGAACTGGGCAATTCTCTCCTTTGGATCTGACAAGGACAAGTTGATGAGCTTCGTGGAAACCCTAACAAGATCCCTCCAGAAACCGTTGGCGATCACTTGTGGCTGAACAAGGCTCGACCTGCTCTGGGGCTGGACCCGTGGGCTCGTCTCAAGATCTCTGATGAAGATGATGGGCACCTGGCGCCGAAAAAGAGGGACATCCACCATGCTATGCCTTCCAGCCCGGTGTCTCCGCTTTCTTACTGGTCGCCGCAGGCTGACACGGCCCCTCGGCTGAAGACCATGAAGGCTTCGCTGGACCCTCCTTGTGTCATTTGAGTGCTCTATTCGCTCTGCCTTTGGCACCGCTCGGGTGATTTGTGTTATTCAGAGAACTTGTTCATCCACCCCCCTAGTTTGTAGCTTTTCGACCTTTGCTTTCGAACTGCTCTTTTAGCTGTTGTATCAGAATATGTTGTGGTTTCGTTCTCAGCAATGGAACCAGGGAGATGCTCCCTGTTTTTCTAAAAAAATTATTTTATATGTTATTATATATTATTTTTATTGTCATCATATATTTAACAGATACTTACAAGTGATTGTGTACAAAAGCTTGGTAAGATTTCTCTAGTGATTTCTCTAGTAAGAAAACAATATCCCACATCTTATTAACTTATAAAAATAATTTCTTAACAAATAAAATCCTGGATTGTTTTGGCACGAAAATCCTAGTTATTGTGTACAAAAGCTTGGTAAGATTTAAGGATGAATGTAATAATATCACTTATTATTTAAATATATTTATAACAAAATGCTTAGCCCCTTTTTATTTTTTGATAACATTGCAGGCCCAACCCAACATTATAATTAGAATCAGCCCATCAAAATTGTGTATTTCGAGAAAGTGCAAATGGCCTGCAATTTTTTAGGAAATAAAATAAACGGGCCGCATGGACGCTACATTACTTGTTCACCCAGCCCAGCTAATGTCTGTAATTCAAAAAAAGATCAAATTGACTGTAAATTCTACCGCACAAAAAAAAGACTATAAATTCTGAAATAATGGGTTGAATACATGCCACATTTTTGGAGGCTGAAATGTGGGCCAATAGGTCGAAGCCAATGCAAGTCGTTGTCAATTTAGTCAACAAATGATTCTGACATGTTAGTCGTTGGATTTACATCCAACGACTGGCATCCATCTTCAATCTCTCGTCTTCTTCCTCCAGCGCTGCCGGGACCACCTCCCTCCTCCTGCTGCTAGCAGCTCTGCTTAGCACGCTTCGCTATGAAGCGCTACTCCACCGTTGGCCAAGCCATCCCTCCACCCCTCCACACCTCCAGTTCTTCTCCACCGACTGTCGAACCACACCGCACTAGAACCAGTTAACCCTCGTACACCTCTCTGTCTGCGAATCTACTCCCGCGTCTTCCCATCTCCGGCTCGTCGTTGTCCGGGGCCTCACCGTCGTCCACCACCTTTGATGCACTCGGCGCGGCGTGGTCAACGTGGTCAACGAAAGACACCATCGGAAGTAGACTATGCATGGAGAGGCTGACAGCTGGGTCCAGGCCGCACACAAGGAAATGCCTCCTTATTACGCGCAAAATAATGATTCCTCCACATGACATCTGGGACCCACCGGAATGGCCTCTGTATTTCGCACGCAAGGAAGTGCCTCCTTATTACGCACAAAAAAATGAATACCACCCTGCTAGCTGGGACCCACCATAGTGGGAGAATGACTTGTGGGCTAACAAAGTTGACGGGGACGGAGGGCTTTGTCAACTTAGTCAATATGAACGATTCTAGCTCCAGTGACCGTACGATGTCCATCCAACGGCCGTAGTGCTTCTTCAACCTCTGGTCTTCTTGCTCCAGCCGCCCAGAGCAGCGCCGGTCGTGCCGCATGCTCCTGCCTCCCGTGGTCGGCTGTGCTGCCGCGGAGGCCTCACCGCCCCCTACTATTCCCACTGCTGGCCAGGCCCTGCGGCGACAACAGCCTCACACCGCAGCCAAACCAGTGAACCCTCGTACTCCTCTCCGCGCGGGCTTCCACTTCCGCGTCTTCCCCGGCTCCGCGTCATCCCCTTCCTAGGCCTCGCCGTCGTCCACCGCCGTGGTGCTCTCCGCGCGGCGTGGTTAACGTGGTTAAGGAACGACTTCCATCAGAATAGTACTGTACGTGGAGAGGCTGACAGCTGGGTCCATGGCCATAGCCCGGTTTTTTTGTGATTTGCCAAGTAAGTCGCTTTGTCAGGCCTGTTGGGCTACAAATCTTTCAAGACGAGGAGAGCTTTCATTCGGCTGGCCGAGAAAATGGCCCATTAGTAATGAGAAATGGCTGTACATTTTTAAAACACATCAAACCGACAATTAGTTTCAAATATCTTTTTTTTTCATTTCAAGATTTTAAATTACATTAATTTTTATGTGTGGAGAATTTGTTGGATTTTATATTGATATACATTTATTTTTAAAATTAGTTTGAATGTGAGTCGAAATTTCGGGATTAAAAACAGTTCGGACCGCACCGAAATATGCAAAATTTCATATAATGCTAACAAAAAGAATATGGGCTCCAAAAAAACCTTAAGAATTAGCAAATGGTCTGAAAATTATTAGGAATAATGGAAGATGGGCTGTATGCTGTTTTCAACAGATTTGAAGCTTTCCTAAAAAAAGGTTGACGCACAAGCAGTGACTCTTGGATGTCCTTTCAACGGCCGTCGTGCTTCTTCAATCTCTATTCTTCCTGCTCCAGCCGCTCAAACAAGCGCCGGCGGGACTACCTGCTCCCTCCTCCCCGCGGCCGGCTGTGCTGCTGCGTAGACCTCACCGCCCCACCGTACTCCCATCGCTAGCCTAGCCATCCCTCTACTCACCCACACCTGTTGTTATTCTCCGGCGACAGCAAACGAACCTGTAAACCCTCATACAGTCGTACTCCCCTCCGCGTGGGAAACAACTGCCGAGTCTTCCCTACCTCCGTGTCGTTCCCTTCCTAGGCCTCGGCGTCGTCCACCGCCCTGGTGCTCTCGGTGCGGCCTGGTCAACATGGTCAATGACCGACATGCATCTGAAGTGGACTTTACGTGGAGAGGCCGACAGCTGGGTCCACGGCCGCACGCAAGGAAATGCCTCCTTATTATGCGCAAAATTAATTATTCCTCCACCTAACATCAGGGACCCACCGAAAGGGCCTCTGTATTTCGTGAAAAAAATGTTACCGCCCTGACAGTTCGGACCCACCAGCTATACCTTCGCACGCAAGGAAGTGCCTCCTTATTATGCACAAAAAAATGAATACTCCCCCTATTATCTAGGACCCAGTATAGTGGCAGGCTGACTTGTGGGCCTACTAAGTTCACGGGGACGGAGGGCTTTGTCAACTTAGTCAATATGCACGATTCTAGCTCCACTGACCGTACGATGTCCATCCAACGGCCGTAGTGCTTCTTCAACCTCTGGTCTTCTTGCTCCAGCCGCCCAAACCAGCGCCGGTCGAGCCTCGTGCTCCTGCCTCCCGTGGCCGGCTGCGATGCGGCGGAGGCCTCACCGCCCCCTACTACTCCCACCATTGGCCTGGCCATCCCTCTACTCACCCACACCGCCCCCCTGTTACTCTGCGGCGACGGCAGCCTCACACCGCAGCGAACCAGTGCCATCATACTCCTCTACGCGTGGGCATCCACTGCCGCGTCTTCCCCGGCTCCGAGTCGTCCCCTTCCTAGGCCTCGCCGTCGTCCACCGCCCTGGTGCTCTCGGCGCGGCATGGTCAACGTGGTCAAGGAACGGCTTCCATCAGACGTGGACTGTACGTGGAGAGGCTGACAGCTGGGTCCACGGCCGCAGCAAGGAAGTGCCTCCTTATTACGTGCAAAATAATTATTCCTCCACCTGACAGCGGGGACCCACCGGACGGGCCACCGTATTCCGCCCCCTGACTGCTGGGACCCACCAGCTACATCTTCGCACTCAAGGAAGTGCCTGACAGTCGGGACCTACCTGGTCGAAGCGTACGTAGTGTTGTCATTCTGGTCGCGAACGTGTACGTACATATATACTAGTCGATGTAGAGGCGCGCACGTGTCGTAGTAGAGGCGCGCACGTAGCATGTACATGTACGTACATCGGCCAGAGTGCAAGAAAGAAAATACGGCCACGTATGTGTACATACAGGCGGGGTCTCGAACGCCTACTCGCGCATACATACGGCGAGGGCTCGTGTACGTGGTTGGGTTGGAATGGAGAAACGACATTGTTGTCGTGTTCATGGGGAAGCAACGGAATGCGTGGTCGTGTCCATCGGGAGGGCTTGGACGGAACAGACGATGGAAACGAGGCCTGGCGTATCGCAGAACAGAGGAAACGGCCTTGTGTTCGACCGACCACGGTCGAAACGGGGGTCCTGTTGATCGGGAGGGGTGTGGCGTACCGCAAAACAGAGGAAACAGACCTCCTATGGTTGAAAGAGGGGTCCTGTTGATCGGGAGGGGTGCGGCATACCGCAAAACGGAGGAAACGGACTTGTGTTGGAGCGCTACGGTCGAAATGGGGGTCCTATTCATCGGGAGGGATGTGGCGTACAGCAAAACGGGACTCCACGGGATACTGTTCATCTCCATCGTCGACCCCCTCCAGCCTCCACGAGCTACTGTTCATCCACCGCCGACCTCCTCCAGCCTCCACCTGCAACTATTCATCCACGTGCTCCTGTTCATCCAGCCTCCACCGCGTGCTACTCCACCGGCTACTGTTCAACCATCCCTCTCCACGGGCTCCTGTTCAACCACCCCTCCACGGGCTACTGTTCATCCTGCCCTCCACCGTCTACTATTCATCCTGCCCTCGACGAGGTGGTCCTGTTCATCCAGCCCTACACGGGGTCCTGTTCATCCAGCCCCAACCGGCTCGATCGATCGGGGTCCTGTTCATCCAGAGGCAACACCACGGGGTCCTGTTCATCCACCCCCACCGGGAACTGTTCATCCACCCCCCCGCAACGCTCACTGTTCATCCAGAGGCAGCATCGATCAGCTTGATTTAGCAGCAGTAGCGAAGGAATCGCTCGATCGGGTTTAGTTAACAGCCATCGATCGATCGCTCGGGTTCAGTAACGCGTAGCCTGCAGTGCAATCGCTCAGGTTCAGTTAGAGCCCAACGCCTCACTCGGGTTCAGTTAGAGCCAATGCCTCGCACACACGCGCGTACGTGTACGAGAGAAACGCGCATCGCTCGGCCCCTGACCTCCCACCGTAACCGGGAACTCCCCGAAATTTTCCTCCCCCTCGCTGCTACCATGGTTTTTCCGTCATGGACGGCCCAAAGAATGTCATGCAGCTGCGTCTCCGGCCCGCCCAGGATGAAAAGCCCATTTTCTGTCATGATTTTTTGTCATAGAAGTCGGAGCCCACCACATCTATGATGATACCAGGTTTTGTCACAATTATCTTCATAGAAGTGTCATATGTATGACAGAAAAAAAATTTGTTCGGCCCAAAATGTCACGGATGTGTCTTTTTTTGTAGTGTGTGTTCCTGTTTCTAGAACATAGAATATCCGTCTATCACACCATGTTCTTACATTAAATTACTACTATTGTGTAACCTGCAACAATCACTTATCATAAGACACGTTTGACTTTGGAGTGTGATATAGGTTACATCTCACATTCTTTTCTAGCTTGTACTACTAATTTGTTGAAATGGCACTTATGACGAGACAATTTTAACTTGGTAGAGTGATATTCGTTGCATCTTTCATATGCTGTCTAGCTTTCATTGCTTCTAATTTGTTGAAATGCCTTCTCCTTACTTTACACATCATAAGCTGTGAATATGCAATGTTGTGAATATGCAATGGCACTAATGACGAGAGACCTCTAACATGGTAGTGTGATGTTGTTTGCATCTTGCATATGATTTATTTCTTGTACTGCTTCACATTTGTTTAAACGCCATTTATGATGAGACGCTGTTAACTTGGCAGAGCGATATTTGTAGCATCTTTCATATGGTGTCTACCTTCCATTGCATTGCTTCTAATTTGGTGAAATGTCTTCTTCTTAGTTTATACATCATAGTTCTGGTTATCTCTTCCGTCCTGTTTTTCATACATATTACGTCCTCCTATCATGTGGTTGTCTAACATCAAAGTTCAGTTCGTCTGCATCATGCACCAATTTGTTCTGAAGAACTAAATTGTTATTCGTTTTTCTTGTCGGCTTGACTTAACATGGCAAAGAGAAAGAGGAAGAAACACAGAATGGCAGGGATTGAGAAGTGGATGAATCCTGCAGATTCTGTTGGTACTGATGGTGCAATAGAAGGTCAAAGTCCATCGGAAAATTCTACAAACACGGCATCCTATGCTACACGAGTTGCAAAAAAAGCCAAACAGAAACAAATAGCTGCCACCAAACAAGCAGAGACAGCCCTAGTTCTTGCAACACCTACCACAGTACTACCAGCTGCACGACGTACTAATGTCTACTACACAACCTTCTCCTTGTAGACGTTGTTGGGCCTCCAAGTGCAGAGGTTTGTAGGACAGTAGCAAGTTTCCCTCAAGTGGATGACCTAAGGTTTATCAATCCGTAGGAGGCATAGGATGAAGATGGTCTCTCTCAAGCAACCCTGCAACCAAATAACAAAGAGTCTCTTGTGTCCCCAACACACCCAATACAATGGTAAATTGTATAGGTGCACTAGTTCGGCAAAGAGATGGTGATACAAGTGCAATATGGATGGTAGATATAGGTTTTTGTAATCTGAAAATATAAAAACAAAAGGGTAACAAGTGGTAAAAGTGAGCATAAACGGTGTTGCAATGATAGGAAACAAGGCCTAGGGTTCATACTTTAACTAGTGCATGTTCTCTCAACAATAATAAAATAATTGGATCATATAACTATCCCTCAACATGCAACAAAGAGTCACTCGAAAGTCACTAATAGCGGAGGAACAAACGAAGAGATTATGGTAGGGTACGAAACCACCTCAACGTTATTCTTTCCAATCAATCCGTTGGGCTATTCCTATAAGTGTCACAAACAGCCCTAGAGTTCGTACTAGAATAACACCTTAAGACACAAATCAACCAAAACCCTAATGTCACCTAGATACTCCAATGTCACCTCAAGTATCTGTGGGTATGATTATACGATATGCGTCACACAATCTCAGATTCATCTATTCAACCAGCACATAGAACCTCAAAGAGTGCCCCAAAGTTTCTACCGGAGAATCACGACGAAAACGTGTGCCAACCCCTATGCATAGGTTCATGGGCGGAACCCACAAGTTGATCACCAAAACATACATCAAGTGAATCACGTGATATCCCATTGTCACCACAGATACGCACGACAAGACATACATCAAGTGTTCTCAAATCTTTAAAGACTCAATCTGATAAGATATCTTCAAAGGGGAGACTCAATCCATTACAAGAGAGTAGAGGGGGAGAAGAAACATAAGATCCAACTATAATAGCAAAGCTCGCAATACATCAAGATCGTGCCAAATCAAGAACACGAGAGAAAGAGAGACAGAGATCAAACACACAGCTGCTGGTACATACCCTCAGCCCTGAGGGTGAACAACTCCCTCCTTTTCATAGAGAGCGCCGGGATGATGAAGATGGCCACCGGTGAGGGTTCCCCCCTCCGGCAGGGTTCCGGAACAGGGTCCTAAGAGGTTTTTGGTGGCTACAGAGGCTTGCGGCAGCGGAACTCCCGATCTATTCTCCGTTTTGGAAGTTTTATGATACGTAGGTATATATGGGTGCAGGAAGTACGTCCGTGGAGCTTCAGGAGCCCCACGAGGCAGGGGGCGCGCCCCCCACCCTCGTGGGCACCTCCCTTAGCTCTTGACGTGGGTTCCAAGTCCATCCGGTAGCTTTCCTTCCAAAAATAACTTCTCCAGTTGATTTCGTTCTGTTTTGACTCCGTTTGATATTCCTTTTCTTCGAAACACTGAAATAGGCAAAAAAATAGCAAATCTGGGCTGGGCCTCCGGTTAATAGGTTAGTCCCAAAAATAATATAATAGTGGATAATAAAGCCCAATATTGCCCAAAACAATAGATAATATAGCATGGAGGAATCAAAAATTATAGATACGTTGGAGACGTATCAGGCATCCCCAAGCTTAATTCCTGCTCGTCCTCGAGTAGGTAAATGATAAAAAAGATAATTTTTGATGTGGAATACTAGTTGGCATAATTTCAATGTAATTCTTCTTAATTGTGATATGAATATTCAGATCCAAAAGATTCAAGACAAAAGTTCATATTGACATAAAAATAATAATACTTCAAGCATACTAACTAAGCAATCATGTCTTCTCAAAATAACATGGCCAAAGAAAGTTATCCCTACAAAATCATATAGTCTGGCTATGCTCTATCTTCACGACACAAACTATTTAAATCATGCACAACCCCGATGACAAGCCAAGCAATTGTTTCATACTGTTGACATTCTCGAAACTTTTTCAATCTTCACGCAATACATGAGCGTGAGCCATGGATATAGCACTATATGTGGAATAGAATGGTTGTTATGGAGAAGACAAACAGAGGGGAAGATAGTCTCACATCAACTAGGCGTATCAACGGGCTATGGAGATGCCCATCAATAGATATCAATGTGAGTGAGTAGGGATTGCCATGCAACGGATGCACTAGAGCTATAAGTATATGAAAGCTCAACAAAAGAAACTAAGTGGGTGTGCATCCAACTCGCTTGCTCACGAAGACCTAGGGCATTTTGAGGAAGCCCATCATTGGAATACACAAGCCAAGTTCTATAATGTAAAATTCCCACTAGTATATGAAAGTGACAACATAGGAGACTCTCTATCATGAAGATCATGGTGCTACTTTGAAGCACAAGTGTGGTAAAAGGATTGTAGCATTGTCCCTTCTCTCTTTTTCTCTCTTTTTTTTATTTTTTTATTTTTTTATTTTTTTTGTTTGGGCCTTCTCTTTTTTTATGGCGTCTTTTTTTCTCTCTTTTTTATTTCTCGTCTAGAGTCTCATCCTGACTTGTGGGGGAATCATAGTCTCCATCATCCTTTCCTCACTGGGAAAATGCTCTAATAATGATGATCATCACACTTTTATTTACTTACAACTCAAGAATTACAACTCGATACTTAGAACAAATTATGACTCTATGTGAATGCCTCCGGCGGTGTACCGGGATATGCAATGAATCAAGAGTGACATGTATGAAAGAATTATGAACGGTGGCTTTGCCACATATACGATGTCAACTACATGATCATGCTAAGAAATATGACAATGATGGAGCGTGTCATAATAAACGGAACGGTGGAAAGTTGCATGGAAATATATCTCGGAATGGCTATGGAAATGCCATGATAGGTAGGTATGGTGGCTGTTTTGAGGAAGGTATATGGTGGGTGTATGATACCGGCGAAAGGTGCGCGGTATTAGAGAAGCTAGCAATGGTGGAAGGAAGAAGGGTGCGTATAATCCATGGACTCAACATTAGTCATAAAGAACTCATATACTTATTGTAAAAATCTACAAGTAATCAAAGCAAAGTATTACGCGCATGCTCCTAGGGGGATAGATTGGTAGGAAAAGACCATCGCTTGTCCCCAACCGCCACTCATAAGGAAGACAATCGATAAATAAATCATGCTCCGACTTCATCACATAACGGTTCACCATACGTGCATGCTACAGTAATCACAAACTTTAACACAATTATTTCTCAAATTCACAACTACTCAACTAGCATGACTCTAATATCACCATCTTCATATCTCAAAACAATTATCAAGCATCAAACTTTTCTTAGTATTCAACGCACTCAAAAGAAAGTTTTACAAATCTTTAATACCAAGCATATTAAGATTTTTAAGTAATTACCATGCTATTTAAGACTCTCAAAATAATCTAAGTGAAGCATGAGAGTTCATATATTTCTTCAAAATAAAACAACCATTGTTCTCTAAAAGATATAAGTGAAGCACTAGAGCAAACAACAAACTACTCCAAAAGATATAAGTGAAGATCAATGAGTAGTCGAATAATTATGCAACTATGTGAAGACTCTGTAACATTTAAGAATTTCAGATCTTGGTACTTTATTCAAATAGCAAGAAAAGCTAAAGAAAATAAAATGACGCTCCAAGCAAAACACATATCGCGTGGTGAATAAAAATATATCTCCAAGTAAAGTTACCGATGAACAAAGACGAAAGAGGGGATGCCTTCCGGGGCATCCCCATGCTTAGACGCCTGGTTATCCTTGAATATTACCTTGGGGTGCCTTGGACATCCCCAAGCTTAGGCTCTTGCCACTCCTTATTCCATAGTCCATCGAATCTTTACCCAAAACTTGAAAACTTCACAACACAAAACTTAACAGAAAACTCGTAAGCTCCGTTAGCGAAAGAAAACAAAACACTACTTCATGGTACTGTAATGAACTCATTTTTTATTTATATTTGTGCTAAACCTACTGTATTCCAACTTCCCTTTGGTTTATAAACTAGTCTTCTAGCCATAGATTCATCAAAATAAGCAAGCAACACGCGAAAAACAGAATCTGTCAAAACAGAACAGTCTGTAGTAATCTGTAACTAACGCAAACTTATGGAACTCAAAAAATTCTAACATAAATTGGTGGACCTGAGGAATTTGTCTAGTAATCATCCGAAAAATGAATCAACTAAATAGAACTCTCCAGTAAAAAGTACTGACTAATCTCGTGAGCGCCAAAGTTTCTGTTTTTTACAGCATGATCATAAAGACTTCACCCAAGTCTTCCCAAAGGTTCTACTCGGCACAAACACTAATTAAAACACAAAACCACATCTAAACAGAAGCTAGATGGATTATTTATTCCTAAAAAGAACCAAAAAGCAAGAAACAAAAATAAAATTGGGTTGCCTCCCAACAAGCGCTATCGTTTAATGCCCCTAGCTAGGCATGATGATTTCAATGACGCTCATACAAAACATAAGAATTGAAACATAAAGAGAGAATCGTGAAGAATATGACTAGAACATTTAAGTCTAACCCACTTCCTATGCATAGGGATTTTGTGAGCAAAAAACTTATGGGAACAATAATCAACTAGCATAGGAAGGCATAACAAGCATAACTTCAAAACTTTAAGCACATAGAGAGGAAACTTGATATTATTGCAATTCCTACAAGCATATATTCCTCCATCATAATAATTTTCAGTAGCATCATGAATGAATTCAACAATATAACCAGCACCTAAAGCATTCTTTTCATGATCTACTAGCATAGAAATTTTATTACTCTCCACATAAGCAAATTTCTTCTCATTCGGAATAGTGGGAGTATCATAAGAGACTTGAATACAATAAATTGTTTCCACATTAAAATAGTAATGTTCAGAGAATGGGTACTCATAATCATGACAAGTTTTATAAATATAATCATCACTACTCTTTATAGCATAAGTTTTATCACAATAATCATCATAAGTAGCAACTTTGTTCTCATCATAATCGATTGAAACCTCTTCCGAAATAGTGGATACATCACTAATTAAAGTCATGACCTCTCCAAATCCACTTTCATAAATATTCTAAGATTCAACATCCTCCAATATTGTGGGATCACTACTTCCTAAATTTGACACTCTTCCAAACCCACTTTCATCAATATAATCATCATAGGTAGAAGGCATGCTATCAGCATAACAATTTTGCATATCAAAACTTGGGAGGCTAAAAATATTATCATTATTAAACATAGCATCCCCAAGCTTGGGACAAACATTAATTACAGAAAATATATTCTCAAATATGTCATCCTCATCAAACATGGCTTCCCCAAGCTTGGGCCTTTTCATATCATAAGCATTATCACTCTCATCATTAATAGTATGGATAGCGCCAATAGTATAGCAATTATTATATTCTTCCAAGCAAGTGCCAAAAAGATTTTCAAGATCATAAGAAGTATCATTATCTTCCCAATCATAATCATCACAACAAGCAATAGGCATAACGATATCATCATCAAGTGTATCATCTTCATTTTCATGAGGCACAACAATAATAGGAGCAACCTTATTTGGGAGAGATACCTTTTACCTCTCTTCCTTTTTCTTTTCTTCTTCTTCACCACATCATGTGTGGGTTCAATCCTCTTTTTGGAGCTCCTTATTAATGAGATTTGTCGTGGTTTTGTCACGGCAGATGTCCTCATGGAAGGACTTAGTCGTGGAGCCATCACTACGGGTTAGCTTGAAGGGGTTAAAGCGGACATAGGGACGCAAAAGAGTTTATACTGTTGGAAATATGCCCTAGAGGCAATAATAAAAGGATTATTATTATGTTTCCTTGTTCATGATAATTGTCTTTTATTCATGCTATAATTTTGTTATATGAAAATCGTAATACATGTGTGAATACTTAGACACCAACATGTCCCTAGTAAGCCTCTAGTTGACTAGCTCGTTGATCAACAGATAGTCATGATTTCCTGACTATGGACATTGGATGTCATTGATTACGGGATCACATCATTAGGAGAATGATGTGATGGACAAGACCCAATCCTAAACATAGCATAAGATCGTATAGTTCGTTTGCTAGAGTTTTTCCAATGTCAAGTATCTTTTCCTTAGACCATGAGATCATGTAACTCCCGGACACCGTAGGAGTGCTTTGGGTGTACCAAACATCACAACGTAACTAGGTGACTATAAAGGTATACTACGGGTATCTCCGAAAGTGTCTGTTGGGTTGGCACGGAGCAAGACTGGGAATGACACTCCGTGTGACGGAGAGGTATATCTGGGCCCACTCGGTAATGCATCATCATAATGAGCTCAAAGTGACCAAGTGTCTGGTCACGGGATCATGCATTACGGTACGAGTGAAGTGACTTTCCGGTAACGAGATTGAACGAGGTATTGGGATACTGACGATCGAATCTCGGGCAAGTAACATACCGATTGACAAAGGGAATTGTATACGGGGTTGCGTGAATCCTCGACATCGTGGTTTATCCGATGAGATCATCGAGGAGCATGTGGGAGCCTATAGGGGTATCCAGATCCCGCTGTTGGTTATTGACCGGAGAGCTGTCTCGGTCATGTCTACATGTCTCCCGAACCCGTAGGGTCTACACACTTAAGGTTCGGTGACGCTAGAGTTGTAGGGATATGTATATGCAGTAACCCGAATGTTGTTTGTAGTCCCGGATGAGATCCCGGACGTGACGGGGAGTTTCGGAATGGTCCGGAGGTAAAGAATTATATATAGGAAGTGCTATTTCGGCCATCGGGACAAGTTTCGGGGTCACCGGTATTGTACCAGGACCACCGGAAGGGTCCCGGGGGTCCACCGGGTGGGGCCACCTATCCCGGAGGGCCCCATGGGCTGAAGTGGGAAGGGATCCAGCCCAAAGTGGGCTGGGGCGCCACTTCCCTTAGGGCCCATGCGCTTAGGGAGGGGAACCCCTAAAGGGGGGCGGCCCCTTGCTTGGGGGGCAAGCCCCCCACCCCTTGGCCGCCGCCCCCCCTAGGCCCCCCTATATATAGTGGGGGATGGAGGACCTCTCACCTATGCCATTGGTGCCTTCCTCTCCCTCTCCAACACCTCCTCCTCCTCCATAGAGCATGGCGAAGCCCTGCTGGTGTACTGCAGCTCCACCACCACCACGCCGTCGGGCTGCTGCTAGAGCCATCTTCCTCAACCTCTCCTCCCCCTTGCTGGATCAAGAAGGAGGAGACGTTACGCTAACCGTACGTGTGTTGAACGCGGAGGTGCCGTCCGTTCGGCGCTAGGATCTCCGGTGATTTGGATCACGTCGAGTACGACTTCCTCATCCCCGTTCTTTGAACGCTTCCGCGCGTGATCTACAAAGGTATGTAGATGCAATCCGATCACTTGTTTCTAGATGAACTCATAGATGGATCTTGGTGAAACCGTAGGAAAATTTTTGTTTTCTGCATCGTTCCCCAACAGTGGCATCATGAGCTAGGTCTATGCGTAGTTCTCTATGCACGAGTAGAACACAATTTGTTGTGGGCGTTGATGTTGTCAACTTTCTTTCCGCTACTAGTCTTATCTTGCTTCAGCGGTATTATGGGATGAAGCGGCCCGGACCAACCTTACACGTACGCTTACGTGAGACCGGTTCCACCGACTGACATGCACTAGTTGCATAAGGTCGCTCGCGGGTGTCTGTCTCTCCCACTTTAGTTGGAGCGGATTCGATGAAAAGGGTCCTTATGAAGGGTAAATAGAAGTTGACAAATCACGTTGTGGCTTTCACGTAGGTAAGAAAACGTTCTTGCTAGAACCCTCTTGCAGCCACGTAAAACTTGCAACAACAATTAGAGGACGTCTAACTTGTTTTTGCAGCAAGTGCTTTGTGATATGATATGGCCAAAGTTGTGATTAATGATGAATGATATATATGTGATGTATGAGATGTTCATGCTATTGTAATAGGAATCATGACTTGCATGTCGATGAGTATGACAACCGGCAGGAGCCATATGAGTTGTCTTTATTTTTTGTATGACCTGCGTGTCATTGAGAAACGCCATGTAAATTACTTTACTTTATTGCTAAACGTGTTAGCCATAGTAGTAGAAGTAATAGTTGGCGAGCAACTTCATGGAGACACGATGATGGAGATCATGATGATGGAGATCATGGTGTCAAGCCGGTGACAAGATGATCATGGAGCCCCAAGATGGAGATCAAAGGAGCTATGTGATATTGGCCATATCATGTCACTATTATTATTTGATTGCATGTGATGTTTATCATGTTTTGCATCTTGTTTACTTAGAACGACGGTAGTAAATAAGATGATCCCTCATAATAATTTCAAGAAAGTGTTCCCCCTAACTGTGCACCGTTGCGACAGTTTGTTGTTTCGAAGCACCACGTGATGATCCGGTGTGATAGATTCTAACGTTCACATACAACGGGTGTAAGACAGATTTACACATGCAAACACTTAGCTTGACTTGACGAGCCTAGCATGTATAGACATGGCCTCGGAACACAGAAGACCGAAAGGTCAAGCATGAGTCGTATAGAAGATACGATCAACATGAAGATGTTCACCGATGTTGGCTAGTCCGTCTCACGTGATGATCGGACATGGCCTAGTTAACTCGGATCATGTTATACTTAGATGACGGACAGGATGTCTATCTAAGTGGGAGTTCATTGAATAATTTGATTAGATGAACTTAATTATCATGAACTTAGTCTAAAATCTTTACAATATGACTTGTAGATCAAATGGCCCACGTTGTCCTCAACTTCAACGCGTTCCTAGAGAAAACCAAGCTGAAAGACGATGGCAGCAACTATACGGACTGGGTCCGGAACCTGAGGATCATCCTCATAGCTGCCAAGAAAGATTATGTCCTAGAAGCACCGCTAGGTGACGCACCCGTTCCAGAGAACCAAGACGTTATGAACGCTTGGCAGTCACGTGCTAATGATTACACCCTCGTTCAGTGCGGCATGCTTTACAGCTTAGAACCGGGGCTCCAAAAGCGTTTTGAGAAACACGGAGCATATGAGATGTTCGAAGAGCTGAAAATGGTTTTCCATGCTCATGCCCGGATCGAGAGATATGAAGTCTCCGACAAGTTCTTCAGCTGTAAGATGGAGGAAAATAGTTCTGTCAGTGAGCACATACTCACTATGTCTGGGTTACATAACCGCTTGACTCAGCTGGGAGTTAATCTCCCGGATGATGCGGTCATTGACAGAATCCTCTAGTCGCTTCCACCAAGCTACAAGAGCTTTGTGATGAACTTCAATATGCAGGGGATGGAAAAGACCATTCCTGAAGTATTTGCAATGCTGAAATCAGCAGAGGTAGAAGTCAAAAAGGAACATCAAGTGTTGATGGTGAATAAAACCACTAAGTTCAAGAAAGGCAAGGGTAAAAAGAACTTCAAGAAGGACGGCAAGGGAGTTGCCGCGCCCGGTAACAAGCTGCCGGGAAGAAGCCAAAGAATGGACCCAAGCCCGAGACTGAGTGCTTTTATTGCAAGGGAAGTGGTCACTGGAAGCGGAACTGCCCCAAATACTTAGCAGACAAGAAGGCCGGCAAAACGAAAGGTATATGTGATATACATGTAATTGATGTGTACCTTACCAGTACTCGTAGTAGCTCCTGGGTATTTGATACCGGTGCAGTTGCTCACATTTGTAACTCAAAGCAGGAGCTGCGGAATAAGCGAAGACTGGCGAAGGACGAGGTGACGATGTGCGTCGGGAATGGTTCCAAGGTCGATGTGATCACCGTCGGCACGCTACCTCTACATTTACCTACGGGATTAGTTTTGAACCTCAATAATTGTTATTTAGTACCATCTTTGAGCATGAACATTGTATCAGGATCTCGTTTAATTCGAGATGGCTACTCATTTAAATCCGAGAATAATGGTTGTTCTATTTATATGAGAGATATGTTTTATGGTCATGCTCCGATGGTGAATGGTTTATTCTTAATGAATCTCGAGCGTAATGCTACACATATTCATAGTGTGAGTACCAAAAGATGTAAGGTTGATAATGATAGTCCCACATACTTGTGGCACTGCCGCCTTGGTCACATAGGTGTCAAACGCATGAAGAAGCTCCATGCAGATGGACTTTTAGAGTCTCTTGATTACGAATCATTTGACACGTGCGAACCATGCCTCATGGGAAAAATGACCAAGACTCCGTTCTCAGGAACAATGGAGCGAGCAACCAACTTATTGGAAATCATACATACTGATCTGTGCGGTCCAATGAGTGTTGAGGATCGCGATGGTTATCGTTATGTTCTCACCCTCACTGATGACTTGAGTAGATATGGGTATGTCTACTTAATGAAACACAAGCCTGAGACCTTTGAAAAGTTCAAGGAATTTCAGAGTGAGGTTGAGAATCAACGTGACAGGAAAATCAAGTTCCTACGATCAGATCGTGGAGGAGAATACTTGAGTCACGAATTTGGCACACACTTAAGAAAATGTGGAATAGTTTCACAACTCACGCCGCCTGGAACACCTCAGCGTAATGGTGTGTCCGAACATCGTAATCGCACTCTATTAGATATGGTGCGATCTATGATGTCTCTTACCAATTTACCGCTATCTTTTTGGGGCTATGCTTTAGAGACTGCCGCATTCACTTTAAATAGGGCTCCGTCGAAATCCGTTGAGACGACACCGTATGAATTATGGTTTGGGAAGAAACCTAAGCTGTCGTTTCTAAAAGTTTGGGGATGCGATGCTTATGTCAAGAAACTTCAACCTGAAAAGCTCGAACCCAAGTCGGAAAAATTCGTCTTCATAGGATACCCTAAAGAAACTATTGGGTACACCTTGTACCTCAGATCCGAAGGCAAGATCTTTGTTGCCAAGAATGGATCCTTTCTAGAGAAGGAGTTTCTCTCGAAAGAAGTAAGTGGGAGGAAAGTAGAACTTGATGAAGTATTACCTCTTGAACCGGAAAATGGCGCAACTCAAGAAAATGTTCCTGAGGTGCCTGCACCGACTAGAGAGGAAGTTAATGATGATGATCAAGATACTTCTGATCAAGCTCCTACTGAAATTCGAAGGTCCACAAGGACACGTTCCGCACCAAATTGGTACGGCAACCCTGTCTTGGAAATCATGTTGTTAGACAATGGTGAACCTTCGAACTATGAAGAAGCGATGGCGGGCCCGGATTCCGACAAATGGCTGGAAGCCATGAAATCTGAGATAGGATCCATGTATGAAAACGAAGTATGGACTTTAACTGACTTGCCCGTTGAGCGGCGAGCCATAGAAAATAAATGGATCTTTAAGAAGAAGACAGACGCGGATGGTAATGTGACCATCTATAAAGCTCGGCTTGTCGCTAAGGGTTATCGACAAGTTCAAGGGGTTGACTACGATGAGACTTTCTCACCGGTTGCGAAGCTGAGTCCGTCCGAATCATGTTAGCAATTGTCGCATTCTATGATTATGAAATATGGCAAATGGACGTCAAAACGGCATTCCTTAATGGTTTCCTTAAGGAAGAATTGTATATGATGCACCCGGAAGGTTTTGTCGACCCTAAGAATGCTAACAAGGTATGCAAGCTCCAGCGATCCATTTATGGGCTGGTGCAAGCATCTCGGAGTTGGAACATTCGCTTTGATGAGATGATCAAAGCGTTTGAGTTTATGCAGACTTATGGAGAAGCCTGCGTTTTCAAGAAAGTGAGTGGGAGCTCTGTAGCATTTCTCATATTATATGTAGATGACATACTTTTGATGGGAAATGATATAGAGCTTTTGGACAACATTAAGGCCTACTTGAATAAGAGTTTTTCAATGAAGGACCTTGGAGAAGCTGCTTATATATTAGGCATCAAGATCTATAGAGATAGATCAAGACGCCTCATAGGTCTTTCACAAAGCACATACCTTGATAAGATATTGAAGAAGTTCAATATGGATCAGTCTAAGAAGGGGTTCTTGCCTGTGTTGCAAGGTATGAAATTGAGCTCAGCTCAATGTCCGACCACAGCAGAAGATATAGAAGAGATGAGTGTCATCCCCTATGCCTCAGCCATATGTTCTATTATGTATGCCATGCTGTGTACCAGACCTGATGTAAACCTTGGCGTAAATTTGGTAGGAAGGTACCAAAGTAATCCCGGCAAGGAACACTGGACAGCGGTCAAGAATATCCTGAAGTACCTGAAAAGGACTAAGGAAATGTTTCTCGTTTATGGAGGTGACGAAGAGCTCGTTGTAAAGGTCTACGTCGATGCTAGCTTCGACACAGATCTGGATGACTCTAAGTCACAAACCGGATACGTGTATATTTTGAATGGTGGGGCAGTTAGCTGGTGCAGTTGCAAGCAGAGCGTCGTGGCGGGATCTACATGTGAAGCGGAGTACATGGTAGCCTCGGAGGCAGCACATGAAGCAATTTGGGTGAAGGAGTTCATCACCGACCTAGGAGTCATACCCAATGCGTCGGGGCCGATCAAACTCTTCTGTGACAACACTGGAGCTATTGCACTTGCCAAGGAGCCCAGGATTCACAAGAAGATAAGGCACATCAAGCATCGCTTCAACTCCATCCGTGAAAATGTTCAAGATGGAGACATAGAAATTTGTAAAGTACATACAGATCTGAATGTAGCAGATCCGTTGACTAAACCTCTCCCTAGAGCAAAACATGATCAACACCAGAATTCCATGGGTGTTCGATTCATCACAATGTAACTAGATTATTGACTCTAGTGCAAGTCGGAGACTGTTGGAAATATGCCCTACAGGCAATAATAAAAGGATTATTATTATATTTCCTTGTTCATGATAATTGTCTTTTATTCATGCTATAATTGTGTTATCCGAAAATCGTAATACATGTGTGAATACTTAGACACCAACATGTCCCTAGTAAGCCTCTAGTTGACTAGCTCGTTGATCAACAGATAGTCATGATTTCCTGACTATGGACATTGGATGTCATTGATAACGGGATCACATCATTAGGAAAATGATGTGATGGACAAGACCCAATCCTAAACATAGCATAAGATCGTATAGTTCGTTTGCTAGAGTTTTTCCAATGTCAAGTATCTTTTCCTTAGACCATGAGATCGTGTGTAACTCCCGGATATCGTAGGAGTGCTTTGGGTGTACCAAACGTCACAACGTAACTGGGTGACTATAAAGATATACTATGGGTATCTCCGAAAGTGTCTGTTGGGTTGGCACGGATCAAGACTGGGATTTGTCACTCTGTATGACGGAGAGGTATCTCTGGGCCCACTCGGTAATGCATCATCATAATGAGCTCAAAGTGACCAAGTGTCTGGTCATGGGATCATGCATTACGGTACGAGTAAAGTGACTTGCCGGTAACGAGAGTGAACGAGGTATTGGGATACCGACGATCGAATCTCGGTCAAGTAACGTACCGATTGACAAAGGGAATTGTATACGGGGTTGCGTGAATCCTCGACATCGTGGTTCATCCGATGAGATCATCGAGGAGCATGTGGGAGCCAACATGGGTATCCATATCCCGCTGTTGGTTATTGACCGGAGAGCTGTCTCGGTCATGTCTACATGTCTCCCGAACACGTAGGGTCTACACACTTAAGGTTCAGTGACGCTAGAGTTGTAGGGATATGTATATGCAGTAACCCGAATGTTGTTCGGAGTCCCGGATGAGATCCCGGATGTCACGAGAAGTTCCGGAATGGTCCGGAGGTAAAGAATTATATATAGGAAGTGCTATTTCGGCCATCGGGACAAGTTTCGGGGTCACTGGTATTGTACCGGGACCACCGGAAGGGTCCCGGGGGTCCACCGGGTGGGGCCACCTATCCCGGAGGGCCCCATGGGCTGAAGTGGGAAGTGATCCAACCCAAAGTGGGCTGGGGCGCCACTTCCCTTTGGGCTTCGCCAACCTAAAGGGGGGCGCCCCCTTGCTTGGGGGGCAAGCCCCCTACCCCTTGGCCGCCGCCCCCCCTAGGCCCCCCTATATATAGTGGGGGGATGGAGGACCTCTCACCTATGCCATTGGTGCCTCCCTCTCCCTCTCCAACACCTCCTCCTCCATAGAGCTTGGCGAAGCCCTGCCGGAGTACTGCAGCTCCACCACCACCACGCCGTCGTGCTGCTGCTGGAGCCATCTTCCTCAACATCTCCTTCCCCCTTGCTGGATCAAGAAGGAGGAGACGTTACGCTGACCATACGTGTGTTGAATGCGGAGGTGCCGTCCGTTCGGCGCTAGGATCTCCGGTGATTTGGATCATGTCGAGTACGACTTCCTCATCCCCATTCTTTGAACGCTTCCGCGCATGATCTACAAAGGTATGTAGATGCAATCCGATCACTCGTTGCTAGGTGAAACCGTAGGAAAATTTTTGTTTTCTACATCGTTCCCCAACATATACTAGTTCGACCCTTTCGATGAAGGTAAAAGCCTACGTCTAGTTGTGATGGAATTGATGGGGTTTCGATGACTAGGGAGCAAACAAGCTTTGCCTAGGTCTCGAGTTGTTGTCTGTTGTCCTTGAACCGCCTCCGGGTCGTCCCCTTATATAGTTTACAGAGTCCCGACACTGGCTCATAGATGTGTCCGGTTCGGTCTCCACTATTCCTAACTTACAATACAAGTTACAAACCGACGCCGGTTTACGGCTACGGGCCTTAAACCGATTATGGGCCTTGAGCCCTCATCTGCCTTCATGGGCTTTAACATACTCAACTACTGCTGAAGTTAACCCGGCCTGTCCTGGCCGGTTTACGCCCAGTAGTAATATCCCCAACATTAGGACCGAGATTGATTTGAACAGGTTCATGTCAATCCTTAGCAAAATCTTCATCTTCAACATCTTCTGTAAACTGGTGAACCATCATGACGTCATCTTCTCAAGTCATTGTAAACCGGCGTGACGTCACCTGTCATGAAGAAACTATCCATGATACCTTCTTGTTTAATAAATCTGCGATAATCGAGGCGACAGCTCCGTTTCCAAACTTGCGGCCCCTTGATTTTCGCGCCTGACACATGTCCCTTGCCTTATAAATAGGACCTAGTCAAAACTGGCGCTTTAAGCAAACAAGATGCCGTTCACTGGAGGGTCCCTGGCCCGGAATGTCCTCCCACACCCCGAGACGGAGAAGTTGTTGTTTTTGCTGACCACTTAGCCGGGGCTTCAGCCCGCCCGGTTCATAGTTTTATCGGGATGTCTTGGCCAACTTCTAACTGCGTCCACAAGATATTGGCCCCAACTCTGTAACAAATATCTGTCATTTTCAAGTATTCTGTGAGGTGTACCTCAGGAGGAACCTACAGTAGAGTTATTCCGGGACTGCTTTCACTTGAACCACCGGACCGAATTCACGGATGGACCCAATATGGAACTGGGCAGTATGGCAATTCAGAAAAGGAAGGAAGTCACTTATCCTCATGCCAAACTGCACAGCCATCCCAAAGAGTGGAACCAAACTTGGTTTTATTGCAAGGACACCTCTCCTTCTGACGAAAATCCTCTGCCGGGTTACCGCCAGGAACATCTAAGCAATACACATCCCTTTCCACAGAGGCTGACTGCTAAGGAAAGAAGCAAATATGCGCCTCAATAATCCAAGCTTAGGGCCTTCATGGCAAACGGTTTGATAGGGATTGACCTTGCTCGCTGCTGGATATCATGGAGCATATTGCCCTTAAGCCGGCGCTCTGGTTTGATGTGCGAATACACAGGAAATGTAACAGATGCTCAACGGCACGTTGATATCCAACTAATAGATGACGAAGTTACTGAGGCTGTGAAAAAGATATTGAATGAACCGGAATCCGCCTGCGCTCAAACCGGCCTGCCTCCCTTCTGCGCCATTAACAAACCGCCAGCTGTAAGACTTATACCTTATGCTTTTACTGAATCTTCCTTTGTTCGAAATATCCTTTGATAACATTAATATCTTTTTAACCAGGGCGATGATCCGTTTTGGAGCAAGAAGCCTCCACAAGAGAAACCGGAGAAACCAACCTGCCAAAAACTAGAGTTGTGAAGAGACCTGCTAACAGGAAGAAAACCACTGCGTCCTCTGACCCACCAGTTGATGATGATGTGGGTAACCCGGACCTTGAGGTAGATCTTGACTCACTTGGTTTATTATGCACACGCCTTATTGATAATGATCATTGCCAGGAGGACGCTGAAGAAAGTCACGCTGATGCTGTAGAGGTAATCGTTATTTCTTCCGATTCAAACCCTTTGCCTTCACTAAAAATCCGTTGGGCAAACCGGAAGTTAATTTTTCTCATCCTCTTGCTTATTTGGACCCAAACTTTCTTGCGAAGACACAATAGCACGAAGCTCGCCACACAACCTGGCACAGCGGCCAGGTAGTTACCTCCGCCGGTTTACCGAACAGTCCGGTTCGGAAACACCGTTCAGAGGTCTCTAACTCTTTTGTCAATGCTTGTCCTGAAGCGGGTTGTTTTCATCAACCTCTTAATCTGTCTGTGTCACATACTAGCTAGTCATGCATTAGAGTGATGCATCATGTCTATTTTCACCGGAAACTTGAAATGGGGAAGACAGAACCCCTAGCACCCCCCTAAATTCAACTAAAGTTTACTAAAAATATTTTCAATGAACCTAAAATGCCCTTCTAAAAAGTTCACCCTCCTTGTCTTGGGTTAGAACCTCTGGCAAAATTGGTGCACAATTTTCTAGGTCAACAGAAGGTCATTGAATTAAAGCATATGTAATTTGCACTTGGGCATTTAAATGCTAGTAAGTATTTTAAATGCTCAAATAATTCTAGAAATAAGTGTAGGCTGTAGGAAATATTCTAAACTAAGCCTATGATTATTTTCAGGATTTTTAGAAGTGCCTAGCTATTTTTAATAAAGCCACAAACCTACAGATAAATAGAAAAACAGAAATAACAGGATAGAGAGAAACTTACCTGGCGCCACCTGGCAGGCCCACCTGCCGGCCCAGCCCAGCCACCGCTCCAGCGAGCTGCTTGGCTCAGCCAGGCAGGCAGCCAGGTGCTCGACGCCGGCACCAGCGCGTGCCACGTAGCTGGCCGCCGCCCTGCTTCCTCCCCTCGCCGCTCTGCTGGCCTGGGCGACCTCCACATCGCGCCCCGACCCCCCTGGACACGCCCTTTCGCCCCATGCCTCTCTCCCTCGTTGTTCTCCGCCATGGCCGCCGTTCCGCCACCGTAGCCGTGCCCTCCGTCGTCCCCGTGCTGCGCCACCGTGTCCGTTCGCCCCGCCGTCATCGACTACATCGAGCAGGCCGAGCCCCGAGCGCTCGCACGCCCTGCAACACCTCCACCGACCTTGTCTTCGTCAACCACCGCCGGAGATCCCCTTCGACGTCGCCACCACATCAGCTCGTCCCCGACCTCGCCGTGAACTCCGTCGCAACCGCCGTGAGCTTAGCCACCTCCCCATCCTCTCCGCTCTCCTTCTCGTGCACCACAGCGAGCAGACGGAGTTCGCCCGCACGCGCCACCGCGGAGCTCGTCGCCGACGTGTCTCCGGCCAACCTCTGGCCACGCCACCTTGTCCACTAACTTCACCACATCACCAGGAGCCCGTAGTACCACTCCAGGCACCTCGTCGTGCCCCGTAGCCTCGGGTTCATCCTCACCCGACTCCGGCGACCGCCTAGCTCGTCGCCGGCGACGTTCTCGGCCACCCCGAGCTCAACTACCACCACCAAACGTCGCGGCTTGCTCCCAGCTGCCCGTAGATGGTCTCCGCCGTCCATTTGGTCGCCGGAACGTGCTAACGCGCTCTCACCGCCGCGTCTGGCCTCGCCGGCGGCTAAACGCCAGCGGGTTTGACTGTTGACCTCGACTGGGTGGGCCCAAGTTGAGTCCCCTGGGTCTATGACAAGTGGGGCCCCCCTCTACTAACTAAACCAAATTAGTTTTAAGTAAATCTAGTTAGTTTAATTAACTGCTGACACGCGGGACCCACTGGTCAGGTTGACCTGGACGTCCCCGTTGACCACTGATGTCACCCTGACGCAATGCTGACGCATTAATTCAATTACTGGGATTATTCTTATACAGGAAATTCCAGAAAATAGTTCAAACTTCAAAAATTCATAGAAACTAATCTATAAGTCCAAATGCAAAGATTTATATATGAAATTTGATCAGAAAAATCCAATATTTCCATCTATACTAGTTTCATGCATGTCAGAACACTTTAACCTTGCTGTTTAGGTGAAACAAGCTAATGCACCTATAGCACTTATTATTTTGGGTGATCATTTGAATCTTTGGTTCAAATGGACTCAAACCATTCTGTTCCAAGTTGCACTAGACTTATCACACACCATTTTGCCATGTCATTGCATGCATCATATTGTTGCATATTGCCATGTGGTGATTGTGTTTCGATGTGTTCCTTGTGGTAGGTTCCGCCTCCAAGGATATTCACGCGTATCCAACTGAAGGGCAGTATCCCACTACCACTCCGTCAGGCAAGCAACCCATTGATCATTCCGATACAAACCCATGTTCTCGCTTCTGCTCTTGTTTACTGCATTAAGACAACGTGATTCAAACTGCTGTGTGTTGCGGTAGTTGAACCCACTTCCTTTGCATGACCTGTCATTGCCACAGTAACTAGATGAAACCCACTAGCATGTGTAGGAGTTGATTGACCCATATCTGTGTTTCCTACCATGCTATGCTTGCTATGCTTAGAGTTGTGTCAGGTCTGGCTCATCGGGGTGATGAACTAGAGTGAAAGGTTGTGTCGGTAACGAGAGTGAAGTGTTGAACATGTTTTGATAAAGGTATCGATGAGAGGCCATGTAGGAGTACATGGTGGGTTGTTTCATTGAGGCCGTCCCTAAGAACTGTGATCTGTGTGAGTGATTTAAGATTCAGCTACTACCACACATTGGGATCCTTAATTGACTCTCCCGATTTATTAAGCACTCTTGTCCTCTGTCCGGGAGTTGCAAAGTAGTTTCTGGTGTTTGTAGCATGCTGGGGGCCGCACGCAGCGCTGACCTTAGGGGTGGGCTGTGTTGCGGTAGGCACGTGGCCCGGTGTACCGAGTCACCCGTTTGGTGTCTCGGGAACCCTGCACACATCGTTCGGGGCCGTTAGTGGAAACCTCGGCCGGACTCCCTGCGGATGGAACCCGAATCGGTGATAAACCTGGACTAGGGACTCGTGTGTTTAGTCAGGTCGTGGCCGACACCCTCGCTGGGCTTCCGCTTGAAGGTTGCCGAGTACACGTCGTGTAGCGGCGATAAGTGGTGAGAGCGTGTGTGAAGAAGTACACCCCTGCAGGGTATAAAACTATTCGAATAGCCGCGTCCGCAGTAAGGGACTACTTGGTCACCTATGCAGTTCATAGGCAAGTAAATGGATACTACTAAAAATCTCAAGATAAGTGTGAGTACCGCGGATGGCCCTCTCATAGGTTGACGAGAGAGGATCCACGGTGGAGTATTGTGTTGGTGATTAGTGGACTCGTGTGCGACAAATGTTTTACAAGCTGTGTCTGTCGTAGGATAGCTTAGCCATGAGTCAAAGCTAGCTTGCTGCAATAACTCCACTACCTTCTTGAGAATGTGCATGTATAGTAGGATTCTGTTGTAAAACTTGCTGAGTACCTCCGTACTCATGTTCTTTAATTAATGTTTTCAGACGAAAACACTGCCCCCTCCGAAGGGTTCTATGTAGACCTCGATGTTAACGAGTGACTAGCCACCAAGGTGGTGATCCAAGACTTGTGAAGGGTCGATGTAAATAGACAGGCTTCGTCAAGCCTTCTTTCTTTCTAGTGTCTGTACTCAGACTACTTTGCTTCTGCATGTGCTTGTATGTTTGTATGACTTGAGTGTTGGGTCATGTGACCCCTATCTGTATGAACATGTTATGTATGGCTCCTCGGAGCCTTTTAAATAAAATACTTTGAGTTGTAGAGTTTTGTTGTGATGCCATGTTGTATGTACTCATATCAGGCATATTGTGTGTATGATTGAAATGCTTGGTATGAGTGGGATCTGACAAACTAATGGTTTATCCTTGGCAGCCTCTCATATGGGCAAATGTAGTCTAGTGCTTCCTGAGCGATAGTAGTCCGCTATAGCCCAGTTCACCGGAGTCCTGCTAGCCCAGCACTACTGCTCTGGACACTTGATTGGCCGGCTGATTGGCCGGCATGTGATTCACTTTGTTCCTGTGTCTGTCCCTTCAGGGAAATGTCACGCGGTGACATTCGGAGTCCTGCCTAGCCTGAACCGAGTCCTATTAGCCCAGTGCTACAACCTGGATTCACACGTTGATGACCAACATGCTCGATGTGATTCATGTATGCCTGTCCGCATGGGTTAGTGCCGCTTTGGGTTCACGACGAGCCATGCCGGCCCGAGTTCTCTTTCATATGGATGCTAGCGACACTATCATATACGTGAGCCAAAAGGCGCAAACGGTTCCGGGCCATGGTAAGGCGACACCCGTGGGTTTACCGTGTGTGAGGCCGCAAAGTGATATGAGGTGTTACCGGCTGGGTCGATGTGACTTGGAATCAGGGTCCTGACAGTCTGACTCCGATTATCAGGGCACGTCTCATTCATCCTCTGGCGAATCATCAGCCACCAAGCTTCCGCCACTTAAAACGGTACTTGGGTAAGTTATATTTCATCTTGTGTCTTTGATATATTGCTTCAAACAGAAACTGTGCTGATCCTTCTTACTTTTTCTTTGTTAGGGCCAAACCTAGACCAAGCAAGAAAGCTCATCTGGACAAAGCCACAGAAGAAAATATCGCTCCTGAACCGGAAAAAAGACCAGATCCCGAAGAAACCATCCATGATGATGTGCTGAACGACCCACCACCGCAAGACCATGACTTTGTTACTGAAGATGCACATGTTGATGCCACAGGCCCTTTTGATCAGCCCAAAAGCCTGTCCGTATTGACAGGACAACTAGTCCATCGAAGCATACTGACAAACCGGCGACCCCAGTACGAACCGGCGAAGCAAAAGATGATGATGATGTTATTACTAGCATTGGTCGTACGGAGCCAAGCAATCCTGTCGCCTTATCCAAGCATACTGCCAAAGATGAATTTGCTTTAATTGGTAAAGGAAAATGGAATGCAGATTTGGCAACCTATGCCGCTCTGAACATCCAAGATCTCCATTCCGGCTATCTGAACCGGCTATACACCAGCCGTGATTATGAAGCTGCCCTGGTTAATAGGATGAAGGACAAATATGAGGTACTTTCTATATGCTTCTCTGCTTGTATATTACAATCTGTCAACTCCAATAGCCCTCAAGTGACGGTTTAAGATATCAACTTAAACCGGGACTTTCCAATGTGAGCTTTAATTCATCTGTACTTTGCTAACGTAGCCCCCAAGGGTCGGTTCAACTTAATGCAGTTAAACCGGGACTTTAGATAATAAAGATTCCAGCATCTGTAGTTATTGAGCAAATAGCCATTAGCCCCCAAGTGCCAAGTTGAATACTTGTATTGAGCTTGGGACTTTGTAAAAAATTGTAGGATGAAGAGCAAATATGCATTAGCCCCCAAGTACCAAGGGCATAGCTTGTTATGTGGTTGGTACTTCAATTCTGCACCTGTCATTTTCATCATATGATTATCTGTATGCAGGCTGAGCTGAGCAAAAGAGATAGTCAAACCGCCAATTTACAAGAAAACTTGAAGTCCCAGCAATCCGAAACCTCCAAGGCAAAAGAGGAATTAACCAGCGCTTTAAGCGTCATGGAGAAGCTTAAAGAGGGCTTCAACAAGGAGCGGGCGGATTGGGCCACTGAGAAAGCCGCTTTAAAGCAAAGGGCTGAAAAAGCCGAAGCTGCTCTTAAACCAGTGGTGGATGAATTGACCAGTGTGAAGCGGCAGGTTCATGCCATGACTGCGGCTATATTTGGTAAGTATCATGTGTTCTTCTGATTCCAACAGACCTCTATCTGTATCTGCCGGTTTAATAACCCATACAATGATGTAGGAACTCGCATTGGCCACTTGGGATCTGATGTATGGAAGAAGCTGAAAGCTGCTTATACTTTGATAGAGCAACTTTACACGGGTGCCCAACGGATCATCTATACAGCATCCCATAACAATCCGCCGCCCACTTTGATCAAAGACACCCTTGAAAGGTTATCTATGCTTCCTGCCCGGGTTGAAGAGCTGAAAAGATCTGCTGCTAGAGCGGGTGCCATAAATGCATTAATCCGGGCAAAGGCATGGGTGCCTGACTTTGATCCTGTTGAAGCGGCCCAAGGCTATCCCAGCTTGAAAGAAGACGGGACAGAGTTTGATGAGGGGATCTTTGAGCCATAAACCGGGAGGTGCGCCCTCTGGCTTGTCAACTAGCGGAAGAAGCGATCTGTCCTACTATGAAGCCAATTATGATGGTCAAAACAAGCGGGTTGCTGCACCAATCCCTGAAGCGGAGAATCTTGTCCCACCCATCCGTAAGCATACTTACGCTCCTGATATTGAACCGTCGTTGCTGTTTTTCAAGCATTAACTGGAATCGACTAGGCAACTGTTGACTTGCAGCCGCTGGGTAGGGAAGAAGAAGCTGCACCTGTGCAGAATGATCCGCAACCCTCAGGTCAAGCCGGAGACCAAGCATGAACCGGCATCCGGTTTAAACTAGTGCAGGCTGTGATCTATGTTGAAGAAAAAATAATGACCGTTTATTTGGGCACTGGAACAGCGATGGGAAACGACACCTCTGGGTTCACAAGAATCCCTACTACGGTTGCGGGGCGCGGGGTTCTGAAAAGAGCGGATCAAATAGATAGCACACAGTTCCTTTACCTAGGTTCGGGCCGCAAGGATGCGTAAAACCCTACTCCTGCTTTGGTGGATTGTATATCTGAGTTCCTGAGCTAGCTATGGGGCGTCGAGAGCTCCAAACAGCCGAATCCCCCTCCTAGCCCCTCGGGCCTCCTTTTATAGGAAAGGGGTTGCCACAGTGGCACACAGGAGGTGGAAAGGGTACAGTAATGCGAGGCTATCCTTCGCATTACATGACAAGGTGCATTTCATGCGCCTTGCTTAGGTGTCCTTGCTTTATCGGTGGCGGGGGACAGCCCCGTCTCGTCCGTCGCCGCTCCCTCTTGCGTCGACACGCGCGCTGACCAGCGGTGCCCGCGGTGCCATGTAGGCAGGCAGGCAGCTGAGGTGGCGCAGTGGTGGGTCTCCACGAAGATCTGCACGCCACCACGCAGGTACCTGCCCAACTTGTTGGGTCGGTAGCTGCATGCGAATGGGGGTGGGGGTGCGACTGGCGCGGGCCTGATGGTGGCCCCACGTGCGTCCTTGGCAAGAGCCTTGCTGTGGCCCCGGCGCTTTCTGTCATCCTCGGCAAGGCTCTTGCCAGGGGCCTTGTGGTCCTCCTTGGCTGGGATCCCGCCAAGGATCATCATCTTCTAAAGTGTGTATCTAATCTTGGATGTCTTCACAAAGATCTGCATGCCACCACGGGGATGTCTCCCTAATCCTTGCCCCATGGGAGCAGTGGACTCGAGGGTGACTTCGCTCCGTAGGGGTGGGGCGAGCTGCCACGGCAAGGGTCTTGCTGGGTTAGCTAAAGCTGTCCCCCGGCAAGGGGTCTGCTCTGTCCCTTTTGCTCTTTGTGGTCTTGGTCTTGGCGTCGTTCTGCTTCTCTTTTGCTTCAGCCTTACCTTGGCTTACCTCCCTTGCCGTGCTCGGTGTGGCGACGCCCGTGGCTCAGACTGCCCATGCACAGTTATAGGGGTACAAAAAGTGTACCCCCCCTTTTTGTACACCGACAGGACCCCCCGGGCCTGGGCCACACATAAGCGCAACACGTTGTTGGGCTAGGCCCAAAAACAGTGTGCGGGCAGGCAGGGCGGTTTTTACCGCGGTAATTTTCTTCGCGCGTTGCGCTTCCCACGCGTCCCGCGCGTGGCGCGGTGTGGGGAGGCGTGCGTGACGTGGGCGGCATGCGTGGGGCTGAGCTCTGCACGCATGCGTCATGTCGTAGTAAAGGGGGCGGTTCGCGCTTTCCCCATAAACGGAGGGAGGCGTGGAGGCGCGGCCCATTTACTGAATGGGGCCGAGGCGTGGTCTTCAAGGCGTCCACTCCCTGCGATCACGGGGTGGGGAGAGGTCGCCTCACCCGTCGCCTCGGTCCTGCACGCCTGCCACGTGGCTCCCATGCGCTTGGGCTGGCGATCGATGGAGGCGGGAAACCGGGCCGTCGCGGGCTGGGGCAGCGGGTTGGTCCCAGTTCCCTGCGCCTTCCGCGTCTTGATTGGCGTAGAGGGGCGGCCGAGCCCCCACCCCGTTCCTTTATAAAGAGCGGGAGGGGGGATGGCTTCCCGCATTCCTTCATCTCCTTCTTCCTTCAGCTTCTTCTCCCCTCCCTTCCATTCGTCATGGAGAGAGGGAACCCTGGTCCTTCAACGGTGGCGCCGCGGGTCGCTGCTCGACAACGCGCCCCTCCTTCCCCTGCACCCGCGGTGGCAGAGCCAGCCGAAAGGGGAAGGGGGAGGGGGCGAGGCCGTGGGTGAGGCCGAGGCGCTCGAGAAAGAGGAGGACGGGGCGGCGCGCCGACCTCGCCTCCGCCAGCGGTTCCTCCCCCCATGGAGGGCCACGTTGGCGATGACCCTTGCGCATTCTTCGTCAGGCTGCGCCGGCCGCCTCACCGTCGCCTTCGTCTCCCGACCCCATTCGCGCAGGAGATGGAGTTGGATCCGCCGGAATCATTGCGGCTGCACATGACGGGCTGTGGGATTAGCGGTACACGGGTTCACGTTGACTTCCCAGCCCCTCACGTGATGTATCTTTGTCGGGGACTGAAGACGTTCGCTCATATCCACCGCTTGACGGAGGGGCTCACTCTCCATTTCAAGCTGATGGGGGGCGGCCTCCTCTCCGTCAAGGTCTTCGGGTGCTTCGGGACCCGGGCAAGGTGCTGTGTGGAGAGCTCTTATGATAGCGAAGACTCCTCCTCGGGCGGGACTGACGAGGAGGATAGCGGCAGCGACGACGAGGGTAGCAGGAGGCAGTATGACGGGTCCGACTAGGTGTTGGGCGCCGCCTCGTGCGGCACCGGCGACCACATCATCCGTGTCGCCGGCTTCCTGAACTTCTCGGGGTCGTCTCCTTGGGCGGCTGGCGTTGGGAGGCTGCGGAAGAGGAAGAGGGCGGGCGGCAAGGCCGTTAACTCGAAGTACGCGGGCACTGACGCCTTCGACGTGTGCTGACGTCCTGCCACCTCGTCTTCGAGCTCTGCTTCCGGCGCTGCCATCACCATCCAGCCTCCGGACGGCCACCGAGATGTTCTCTTGGTGTCTTCTGCCACCCGTAGCTCGCCTAGGCGCCCCTTTTGCCCTTTTCGCCTCCTTGACCTTCCTCCTGAGGAGAGGGACAAGGAAGGGATTACGAGCACCTTATCTCTTTTTAGTTTGTAAGCCTTCGGGCCTTAGCTGAATTTAAAACTTGTGATCCCATCATTCATGTTTTTCATTCCCTATGGACTGTACCTGAGTGGAATGTTTTTAATGAAAAAGGGATGCTTGCCGGGTCATTTGTTTGCGGGTAGAACCCACGACAAGGAGCAAATCCTTGATATCTTGAAGATAAACATTTCCTCGCCCGGCAACAGGCCTTGCCGTCTCCCCATTTCACTCGACCTTTCTCACGCCCTTGGCGGAGGCAGGGATGAGGCGGGTTCGGCTCCTCATTTCATCCTTTCGCTGCCGCGACTACGACCAAACCCGGCCCCAGGAACGAGCCCTAGGGCCTAGAGTTAGGGGAGCACGGTAGTTTTTAACAAAAACGAGGTTTCACATACCCCAGTCCATAAGGGAATGCATGATAAGGGATGAAGAACTTATCTGAAGCTGTAGCCCCCGGCAACTCTGGTTTGCCGCGAGTGAATCCTTGCGCTTGCAGCCCCCGGCTATACTGGCTTGCCGGGGTCTAAATGCTGGCCTGTACTCCTTCTCTCTTTCGTCCTTAAGTGATCCGGCAAGGATATCAGTGAGTCCTGCGAACCAAAGAGGACGAAGGAAACGGCAAAGGGACGCACCCTCGACCTCTAAGCTTGGGGTTAGTCGCCGCTAAGCACTATCAACCCTAACCAAGGACGAGACTCGACCTAGCATGCATGCTATAACTTAGGGCGTCAGCGCTTCATTTATTTATGCTCAGGGTCTGCGCCTGGCTTTGTACAAAGGGTTACATGCATCATCGGCAATGCTTGTACAAATGGTGGCTTGCCGGGGGGCCCAGCAAGCCGCGCCTCATAGGTAAAACTTGCGAAGATGCTCAATGTTCCAGGAGTTACTCACCGGAACGGCATCTTCGGTCTCCAGGCGGACTGCACTGGACCTGGTAACTCGTATTACCCGGTAAGGCCGTCCCACTTTGGCGTCAACTTGTTTGAATTCTTGGCCGATTGAATGCGCCGAAGGACAAGGTCGCCTTCCTCAAGGCTTCGGGCATGAACCTTGTAGCTATGGTAGCGGCGCAAGGCTTGCTGGTAGCGTGCTGCTCTCACAGCCGCCCGAAGACGATCTTCCTCAAGGAGCAGTGCGTCATCTTGCCGCAGTTGCTCTTGCTCAAGCTCATCATAAGTGAGCACTCGAGGTGACCCGTATATGAGTTCAGTGGGGATAACTGCTTCTGCCCCGTATACCAGGGCAAAGGGTGTCTGGCCGGTGGCTCGATTTGGCGTCGTCCTGATCGACCAAAGAACCGTCGGCAACTCATCAATCCAGTGCCTCCCGCTCTTGTGCAGCCTGTCAAAGGTCTTGGTCCTTAAGCCTCGCAACACTTCAGCATTTTCCCTCTCAGCTTGACCATTGCTTCGCGGGTGAGCAACGGAAGCGAAACAAACTTTGCTGCCGAGGTCTTGATTATATTGCATGAAGGTGCGGCTTGTGAACTGTGTGCCGTTGTCGGTGATGACCCTGTTGGGTACACCGAAATGGCACACTAGCCCCTTGAAGAACTTGAGGGCTGACTAAGCTGTGACCTTCCTCACTGCTTCCACCTCCGGCCACTTTGTGAACTTGTCAATTGCAACGTACAAGTACTCAAAGCCCCCGACAGCGTGGGGGAAAGGGCCCAGTATGAGCCCCCAGACCGAGAAGGGCCAGGAGAGAGGAATGGTTTGAAGGGCTTGAGCTGGCTTATGAAGCTTCTTTGAATGGAACTGACACGCTTCACACCTGGTGACTAGTGTCGTCGCATCCTGGAGGGCGGTGGGCCAGAAGAAACCTTGCCGGAACGCCTTGCCGGCAAGGGCCCTTGACCCGATGTGGGATCCACATATGCCTCCATGTTTCTCTGCCAACAGCTCCAGTCCTTCCTCTCAAGGGATACACTTCAATTTCACACCGTTCGACCTCTTCCTGTACATGACGTCATCGACGAACTGGTACATGGTAGAGAGACGGGCTACTTTTTCCGCTTCTTCCTTCTCCTCAGGAAGTTCCCCTGTCTGGAGGAAATGAACGGTATGCTGTGCCCATGCTGGAGCCTGAGGCTCGATAGCGAGGACTAAAGGCATCTCCTCCGCTATAGGAGCGGATGTCTCGATGGCAAGAGCTTGACGCTCCGCCAGAGCTAGCCGTCCCGTGGCGGGCTTAGTGTCCCCGGCAACATCCTTGCCGGCGGCTCTGGGGAGCTCGGCGGGAAAGTACTTGTCGGGCCCTGATTTCCTCCTCTTGTTCTGCTCTGTTGATGGATCAACAGATGGCTGAGTTAGCTGAAGCACAAAGGTACCTGGTTCCACAGGTAGCTTGAGGGCAGCGCGTTTTGAGAGGTAATCGGCGATATCGTTCTCCGCTCGGGGAACGTATTCAGCCTGTATACCGCCGAAACGCTCTTCCAGCTTTCTCACTTCATCAACGTAGGCCTTCATCAACGGGCTCTGGTAATCCTTGTTGACTTGCTTGACGACAAGCTGGGAGTCGCCCCTGACGATGAGCTGCTTGATTCCGAGGTCCGCCGCGATCCTAAGACCAGCAAGCAGTCCTTCGTACTCTGCCGTATTGTTTGTTGACACCTCCCAGGGGAAGTGCATCTGGATCACGTACTTGAGATGCTCTCCGGTGGGGGCGACAAGCAGTACGCCAGCCCCGGCACCTTGTAGGGAGAAAGCTCCATCAAAGTACATGATCCAATGGCAACTTGCCTCCTTGCCGGGGAGAGCAGTCCCTTGGGCTTCCTCGTCAGGTGTTGCGGTCCACTCTGCAATGAACTCCGCCAGGACTCTGCTCTGGATCATTGAAGTACTTTCAAACTTGAGGCCAAAGCTGGACAGCTCCAGTGCCCATTCCACAATCCTCCCCATTGCTTCTGGATTGTGCAATATCTGTTGTAGAGGGAGGCGAGTGACGACAGTGATCTCATGTACCTGGAAGTAGTGACGCAGCTTTCTCGAGGCCATGAGGAGGACGAAGAGCAGTTTCTGCATGCCGGAGTACCTTGATCTAGCCCCCTGCAGGAGGGAGCTAACAAAGTAGACCGGGTGCTGCATCATTTTCTTCTTCGGTGGCACTTCGACTGGCTGTGTTGACTCCGCATTGGTGGTGTCGGGCTCTGTCGCTGCCATCACCTCGTAGTCAACCTCTCTCTGTGCTACTAGTGCGGCGCTAACCACCTGGTTCGTTGCCGCTAGGTATAGCAGCAACAGCTCCTGGGGCCTAGGCGCAACTAGTGTTGGCGTGGAGGAGAGGTACTTCTTCAAATCTTGCAATGCTGCTTCGGCTTCTGGCGTCCACTTCACCGCGCCCGCCTTTTTCAGGATCTTGAAAAAGGGAAGGGCGCGCTCGGCAGACGTGGATATGAACCTGCCCATGGCAGCGACACAACCAGCAAGCCGACGCACATCCTTGATTCGCTTGGGTGCTTCAATCTGCTCTATAGCTTTGATCTTGTCCGGATTGGCCTCTATCCCATGCTGTGACACAAAGAACCCGAGAAGCTTGCCGGACGGGACGCCAAAGACGCACTTCTCAGGGTTCAGCTTGAGATTGATCTTGCGCAGGTTTGTGAATGTTTCTTGCAAATCTGGTATGAGGGTTGCCCTGTCCTTGATTTTGACCACTATGTCATCCATATAGGCTTCCATGTTTCTATGGAGCTGGGGTTCAAAACCAATCTGGACCGCCCTTGCAAACGTCGAACCAGCACTCTTCAACCCGAAAGGCATCCACATGAAACAATACGTACCACATGGGGTGATGAATGCTGTTTTCTCTTCGTCTTCTCTTGGCACGAAGATCTGGTGGTAGCCGGAGTAGGCATCGAGGAATGACAATAGATCACACCCAGCTGTGGAGTCAACAATCTGGTCGATGCGCGGCAATGGGAAGGGGTCTTTAGGGCAAGCCTTATTGATATCTGTGTAATCAACACACAGCCTCCACTTCCCATTTGCCTTGTGCACTACGACCGGATTGGCCAACCACATTGGATGGAGCACTCCTCTTATCAAACCCGTTGCTTCCAGTTTCCGGATCTCTTCTGTGATGAACTCTTGTCGTTCCAAAGCTTGCTTTCTGACCTTCTGCTTGACGGGCCGCACGTGAGGACAGACAGCAAGGTGGTGCTCAATCACCTCCCTGGGAACGCCGGGGATGTCAGAAGCTTGCCATGCAAACACATCGACATTCGCCCGCAGGAAGGTGACGAGCGCGTCTTCCTATTTGTCGTCAAGGGTGGAGCTTATGGTGAAAGCTCCTCCCGTGCCGTCCTCATTGACGGAAACCTTCTTGGTTCCCGGCGGTATGGCCCTGGAATTCTTGTTCCCGCCAGTGGAGCTCTCTGGCACGTCCTCGACGGCAGCGCTACACTCCGAAGAGGTGCGCTTGCCGGAGTGGGTGCCCGAGGTCTCACCGGTGTTCTTCTTCTTCTTCCCTCTCGGGGTCCCAGCGGCAGGAGCAAGTGCCTTAGTGGCGGCAGCTACTACAACTGCTTGCTGGTATACTTGGTCAGCGCAAATCAGCGCATCTTTCTTGTCGGAGGGGATGGTGAAGATCGTCACGAGCCCTGGCATCTTCAGGGTGTTGTATGCGTAGTGTGACGCCGCCATGAACTTGGCCATCACTAGGCGGCCAAGGATCCCATTGTAGGGCAAGGGGATCTTGGCAACATCAAACACGATCCTCTCCGTCCTGAAGTTCAGGTCGCTTCCAAAAGTCACGGGCAGCGTGACCTTTCCCTTGGGTTGGCTTCTTCCCGGGTTGACCCCTTGAAACGTGCCCGTCTCTACGAGGTCTCCGTCAGGAATCTGCAGTTTCTCGATCACGGCAGGCGAGATTAAGTTCATACCGGCCCCGCCATCGACTAGCATCTTTGTCACCTTGAGGTTGCGTATTGTTGGTGAAACCAACAATGGCAAGCACCCGACTGCAGTAGTGCGATCAGGGCGATCCTCAATGTCAAAGATGATAGGTGTGCTGGACCACTTCAGCGGCCTTTGGGCATCAAACGACGGCTTTGCCGCTGTAATCTCTCGCGCCCACTGTTTAAGCCGGCGGTGAGAAGTATGCAACGAGGCACCACCATCGACGCACATGGCCTCTGTAGCTTTCTGAAACTCTTGGTCACCGGACTCATCGTCCTCTTCATGATCGTCGTCTTCTGGCTTTCTGTCATGGCCCCGAGCGGGCCTCTCCTATTGTTTATCCTTGCCGCGACGGCTCGCCTGGCCGTCATGCTTCTTGCCGGACCCCTCAGCACCGTCTTGGCCCTTCTCCTTGTCCCGCCTCTCATATTCAACCCTCTGCTTCTCAGCGAGGAGCTCAACCTGTCGGCAGCGGCCTTTGGAGAGCATGGCATTTGGTGCGATAGATCTTGCAGTACCGCTTGTCAGAGTTTCCTGACTTCTCGGCAGCCGCCAAGGCCCGGCAGGCGACACAACCGGCAATTTCCTTGCCGGGGTCATCTGCCTTGGTTTTCTTGGTGGAGGCGGTGTCATCAGATCCCTCGACGGCAAGCACGGCTTTTCCTTTGCGCTTCCTATTGCGGCGCCGGCCTTTCTTCGCCGGGGCGGCAGTATCCTCATCTGAGGAGTCGGTTTCCACTCCGGCATCTTCGCCGGGGTACTTCCTTCCCTCTTCAGCCCAGGCACATCTGTCAGCAAGAACATAGAGTTCTGCTACATCTTTCACCTTGTTCATTGCCAGCTCTTCGCGCATCTTGCGGTTACGCACGTTCTAATGGAACGCGCTGATGATGGCGGCAGGATGAACATCAGGGATGTTGTACTATATCCGGCTGAACCTCTGTATATACTTGCGGAGACTCTCGCCTCCCTTCTGGGGAATGACGTGCAGATCGCTTGCTTGGCCATGAGCTTGGTGACCGCCAGTGAAGGCGCCCACGAACTCATGGCACAAATCCGACCAGGAGGAATTGGAGTCTACCGGCAAGTGCATCAACCATGACATGGCATTGGGTTTAAGAGCCAACAGGAAGTAATTCGCAAGCACCTTATCGTCGCGGGCTCCGGCACCCTGCATCGCGTTGGTGTAGACGCTGAGGAACTCGGACGGGTGGGTCTTGCCGCCGTACTTCTCGCCCACGTCAGGTTTGAAGGTGCGGTGAGTGGGCCACTGGAACTGCCGCAGCTCAGGGGTAAAGGCCGGGCAGCCTACCTCGTAAGGCAGGCCTCCAGGGCTCTCCGGTGCCGGGTGGTTCACAGCAGGCCCTGCTCGCCTGTCTGACTGGTGGCGCGCTCCGCGCCGGCGCTCGATAGTGGTCTGAGCGTCTTCATGTTCTCGATCCCGAAGGACCTAGCGCTGGTCACAGTGGGTCCGCGGGTCGGACGACGTTATGGAAATTTCATCGCCCGTAACGTCGCGACGGGAAGGCGTCCGTGGTACTGGGCGAGGAGGGGGCGAGTGCACCGTGGTCGCGGCCCTGTCGGCCTTCCTGCCACTGGTGCGCGGGACTCCGTCGGAGCGTCGACCTGGGGGCTCCGCCGGACTTGGTTCGTCTTTGTTGGCCACCGCAATAAGGCTTCGGATGGTGGCTCTCCATTCGTCGAGTTTCCCCGTAGTGGGAGGAAAATCGAGGAGCAACTGCGCGCGCGCTTGGGCTTCTGTTGGCGTCGGTGGCAGCGAAACCTGCACGGATTGCGACGCGCTTCGACTTCTGACCATGTCAGAAGGAGCTCTATCACGATCGCACGGTCGCATGCCATCTTCACCAGCGACTCGGCGGGCGGGCGGGTCTTCTACATCCCAGGAGTGGCGCTCGGGGCTCTTCCCGCGGCGACGCTCGGGGTCTTCGGTGCGATTACGCTGTTCGTCGCACGCCGCTTGAGCGGAGCGCGCCGTCGGCGCCGGCGTGGGAGTCTTGGAAGCCCTCGCGTCGCCCTCGGGCGGGGCGGCAGTGATCCTGGAAGGCCCCGCGCCACCTGTGGAGGGCCCGGCTCCGTCTTTGGATTTGGCGGTGTGCGGCCCATTACCAGGCGCACAAACATCGCCGCCTCCCAAACTCCGGCTGCTGGGACGGTGTTGGTGTTCGCGAACAGCGCCCCAGGTCCTTTCTGCGACAGGTCCGCTGCTCGCCCGCGTCGGGACGGGATGCCCGGCTTCCGATGGGCCAACCGCCACCGTCGTCTTCTTCTTGGGCGCCATGACGATGAAGAAGCATCGAACTAACTTCTAAAGCTGATTCTCACAACTGCGCCCCATACCTGGCGTGCCAAAGATGTCAGTGGGAAATGACACCTATGGGATCACAAGAATCCCTACTACGGTTGCGGGGCGCGGGGTTGTGAAAAGAGCGGATCAAACAGATAGCACACGGTTCCTTTACCCAGGTTCGGGCCGCAAGGATGCATAAAACCCTACTCCTGCTTTGGTGGATTGTATATCTGAGTTCCTGAGCTAGCTATGGGGCGTCGAGAGCTCCAAAAAGCCGAATCCCCCTCCTGGCCGCCTCAGGCCTCCTTTTATAGGAAAGGGGTTGCCACAGTGGCACACAGGAGGTGGAAAGGGTACAGTAATGCAAGGATATCCTTCGCATTACATGACAAGGTGCATTTCATGCGCCTTGCTTAGGTGTCCTTGCTTTATCGGGGGCGGGTGGGGGGAGCCCCGTCTCATCCGTCGCCGCTCCCTCTTGCGTCGACACGCGCCCTGGCCAGCGGTGCCCGCGGTGCCATGTAGGCACGCAGGCAGCTGAGGTGGCGCAGTGGTGGGTCTCCATGAAGATCTGCACGCCGCCACGCAGGTGGCTGCCCAACTGGTTGGGTCGGCAGCTGCATGCGAACGGCGGTGGGGGTGCGACTGGCACGGGCCTGATGGTGGCCCCATGTGCGTCCTTGGCAAGGGCCTTGCTGTGGCCCCGACAAGGGTCTTGCGGCGGCCCCGGCAAGGGTCTTGCCGTGGCGCCTGCTGTCATCCCCGGCAAGGCTCTTGCCGAGGGCCTTGTGGTCCTCCTTGGCTGGGATCTCGCCAAGGATCATCATCTTCTAAAGTGTGTATCTGATCTTGGATGTCTTCACAAAGATCTGCATGCCACCACGGGGATGTCTCCCGAATCCTTGCCCCATGGGGGCAGTGGACTCGAGGGTGACTTCGCTCCGTAGGGGTGGGGCGAGCTGCCACGGCAAGGGTCTTGCCAGGTTAGCTAAAGCTGTCCCCCGGCAAGGATCTTGCCGGGGAGGTCTGCTCTGTCCCTTTTTCTCTTTGTGTTCTTGGTCTTGGCGTCGTTCTGCTTCTCTTCTGCTTCAGCCTTACCTTGGCTTACCTCCCTTACCATGCTCGGTGTGGCGACGCCCGTGGCTCAGACTGCCCGTGCACAGTTATAGGGTTACAAAAAATTTTCCCCCCTTTTTGTACACCGACAGGAACGCCTTGTAATAGGCTAGCTTATATACTTTGCCTTGGTATGCCATCGTGCATATTTATCCTTAACTGAGCCTGTTTGAATCATATCTGTCCAAACTGTTTTCTGCAGTCAAAAAATCTGAAATGCCTTGGCGGTTTAACGCCAGGCGGGTCATGATGTCCATGTATATAAGACAAACGACAATAACTTAAAGCATATAAACAGATATGGAAATACATAATACCTGCCATCATTGGGCATGAAGTTGGCTTGGCCAATCTTGAAGTGGGGTTGAGAACCCACACTGTTTGGGGGAGAAAATAGCTCCTGCGAATATAAGGCCGGTTTACCATGTAAACCGTTCCGGTTATGATAAACATCGGTGTTACTCCATAATAGGATGTTAACAAAAATCAAACCGGGCAAATAGTCTCCGGATTAAGAGTTGACTGTGTTCCGTCAATTGACAGTCGAACCGGTTTAATAATTGTCAGTTTAAAATGCAACAAAATAAATATTTATCAAAAGAAATATAATTCAAGAAAAGGCAAAGATAAAAATAATTTGCAAAAGAGGCTTTTTAGCCGATCAAGTGGCATTACCATTGTCGGACACGACCAAGCCCCCAATAGGCGTAGCTATGGTTCGAGTCAGCCAGGTCCCCAAATAATGTAGTGGCATTATGTCGATGGTTCGGGTTCGACCAAAGCCCCCAAGTGATTCTGTGGCACTAGGTCGATCAAGAGGCATGACTGGTTCAGACGTGACCAAGTCCCCAAGTGATGCTGTGGCTTTCGCCTATCAAAAGGTGTTGCGTTGGTTCGGACACGACCAAGCCCCCAAGTGATGTGATATAAAGCTTTGAGAAGCTAACTCAAGGGGTAAACCGCAGGCCGCTTTAGTGCAGAAACTCCGTGTAACCACACATGATGTAAAAATAACAGAGACCCCGCTTTAGCTGAGGCTCCGGTTTATTGAATTGATCATAATATATACATTGTCATAATATGTACATAAGTAGAGCCTATGGCTCAAGTATAGTAGGGCTAAAGATGAGCTATGTTCCACGGCCTGTTGGTCTCCTCCTCTGATGTACATGAGTCTTTATGCTCTCGAATATCAATCAGGTAGTATGACCCGTTGTGCAGATTCTTGCTGACCACAAAGGGTCCCTCCCAAGGTGGGGATAACTTGTGCATATCAGTCTGGTCTTGGATGAGCCAAAGTACCAAATCTCCTTCTTGAAAGGTTCTGGTTCTAACTCGGCGACTGTGATAGCGACGGAGATCTTGCAGATAAATCACCGAATGGGCAGCCGCTATGTCGCGCTCCTCGTCCAATAGGTCCAAAGCATCTTGATGTGCTGCCTCATTGTCCGCTTCAACATAAGCCGCTACACGAGGCGAGTCATGACGGATGTCACTGGGGAGAACCGCCTCCGCTCCGTAAACCATGAAGAATGGCGTGTATCCTGTCAATCTGTAGGGTGTGGTGTTGATGCTCCATAACACAGATGGTAACTATTCAACCCAACAACCCGGCGTCCGCTGCAAAGGAACCATAAGCCGGGGCTTGATGCCTTGCAAGATCTCTTGATTAGCCCTCTCTGCTTGGCCATTGGACTGTGGGTGAGCCACTGATGAGACGTCGAGCCGGATGTGCTCACATTGACAGAACTCCTTCATAGCACCCTTGGACAGGTTGGTACCATTATCATTAATGATGTTGTGTGGAAAGCCAAACCGGAAAATCACCTTCTTAATGAATTGAACCGCCGTGGCTGCGTCACACTTGCTAACGGGTTCTGCCTCCACCCACTTTGTAAACTTGTCAACTGCCACCAAAAGGTGGGTCTTCTTGTCCTTGGACCTTTTGAAAGGCCCAACCATATCCAGCCCCCAAGTTGCAAACGGCCAAGTAATTGGAATCATCCTCAATTCTTGAGCCGGCACATGAGCACGTCGTGAGAACTTCTGACAGCCATCACATCGTGTGACCAGGTCCTCCGCATCAGCATGAGCAGTCAACCAAAGACTTTGAACCGGAGTGGTGACCACAATCTCCTTCGTGGATCTCACGCAAGATTTCACAGCCTTCCTCAGGAGACACACAACGTTGAAACGCCCCTGACACACTGCAATGATGCAACTCGCCATTGATGATAGTCATGGATTTAGATCGCCGGATTATCTGCCTGGCCAGAGTCTCATCCTCTGGTAACTCGCCCCGGTTCATGTAGGCAAGATAAGGAACCGTCCAATCTGGGATGACGTGAAGAGCCGCCACCAATTGAGCCTCTGGATCAGGAATAGCCAAATCCTCTTCACCAGGGAGCTTGACAGACGAATTATGCATAACATCCAAGAAATCATTAGGCGGGACCGGTTTACGTTGAGAGCCCAACCGGCTTAAAGTGTGCGTCGCTTCGTTCTTCCACCGGTCCACGTGATCCACCTGATAACCTTTGAAGTGACCCGCGACAATATCCACCTCACGACGATACGCTGCCATGAGCGGATCCTTGGAATCCCAAGTGCCAGACACTTCTTGAGCCACCAGGTCTGAATCACCGAAGCATTTAACTCGGCTTAGATTAATCTCCTTAGCCATCCGGAGACCATGGAGTAAAGCTTCGTACTCAGCTGCATTGTTAGTACAAGGGAACATTAAGCGGAGAACATAACAAAACTCATCACCTCGTGGAGAAGTTAACACGACTCCATCCCCCGAGCCCTCCAATTGCCTGGACCCATCAAAATGAATAGTCCAATAGGTGTGATCCGGCTTCTCTTCAGGTGCTTGCAGTTCTGTCCAATCATTGATGAAATCCACAAGTGCTTGAGACTTGACCGCCGTCCAAGGTACAAATTTCAACCAGTGAGGCCCAAGCTCTATAGCCCACTTGGCAATCCGGCCAGTTGCTTCCCTGTTCTGGATTATATCTCCCAAAGGAGCAGAGCTGACCACTGTGATGGGATGACCTTGGAAGTGTTTCTTAAGCTTTCGGCTTGCCATGAAAACTCCATATACCAGCTTCTACCAATGCGGGTACGTTTGCTTGGACTCAATAAGCACCTCGCTGATATAGTAAACCGGACGCTGAACCGGATATTCCTCCCCGCCACTTTGCGCTCTACCACAATAGCTACGCTGACTGCGTGAGCATTAGCTGCCACATATAGTAACAACGGTTCCTTGTCAATCAGAGCAGCAAGAACAGGTGGATTGGCTAACTTCCGTGTCAGTGGGAACGACACCTATGGGATCACAAGAATCCCTACTACGGTTGTGGGGCGTGGGGTCGTGAGAAGAGCGGATCAAATAGATAGCACATGGTTCGTTTATCCAGGTTCCGGCCGCGAGGATGCGTAAAACCCTACTCCTGCTTTGGTGTATTGTTTATCTGTGTTCTTGAACTAGCAATGGGGCGTGAGGAGCTCCAAAAAGCCGAATCCTCTACCTGGTTGCCTTGGGCCTCCTTTTATAGGGAAAGGGGTTGCCACAGTGGCACACACGAGGTGGAAAGGGTACAGTGATGCGATGTTATCCCTTGCATTACATGACAAGGTGCATTTAATGCGTCTTGCTTTATCGGGGATGAGGGAGAGCCCTGTCTCGTCCGTTGCCGCTCCCTCTTGCATCGACACGCGCCCTGGCCAGCGGTGCCCGCGGTGCCATGTAGGCAGGCAGGCAGCTGAGGTGGCGTAGTGATGGGTCTCCATGAAGATCCGCATGACGCCATGCAGGTGCCTGCCCAGCTGGTTGGGTCGGCAGCTGCATGCGAACGGTGGTGGAGGACTGATTGGCGTGGGCCTGATGGTGGCCCTACGGGTGTTCATGGCAAGGGCCTTGCCGGGGCCCCGGCAAGGGTCTTGCCTGCGCCCCGGCAAGGATCTTGCCATGGCGCCTACTGTCATCCCCGGCAAGGCTCTTGCCAGGGGCCTTGTGGTCCTCCTTGGCTGGGATCCCGCCGAGGATCATCATCTTCTAAAGTGTGTATCTGATCTTGAATGTCTTAACAAAGATCTGCATGCCACCACGGGGATGTCTCCCGAATCCTTGCCCCGTGGGGGCAGTGGACTCAAGGGTGACTCGCTCCATAGGTGTGGGGCGAGCTGCCACGACAAGGGTCTTGCCGGGTTTGCTAAAACCGCCCCCCGGCAAGGATCTTGCCGGGGGAGTCCGCTTCGTCCCCTTTGCTCTTTGTGGTCTTGGCCTTGGCGTCGTTCTGCTCCTCCCGAGCTTCGGTCTTACCTTGGCTCACCTCCCTCGCCTTGCTCAGTGTGGTGGTGCCCGTGGCTCATGTTGGGGAACGTAGTAATTTCAAAAAATTTCCTACGCACACGCAAGATCATGGTGATGCATAGCAACGAGAGGGGAGAGTGTGATCTACGTACCCTTGTAGACCAATAGCGGAAGCGTTAGAACAACGCGGTTGATGTAGTCGTACGTCTTCACGGCCCGACCGATCAAGCACCGAAACTACGACACCTCCGAGTTTTAGCACACGTTCAGCTCGATGACGATGCCCGGACTCCGATCCAGCAAAGTGTCGGGGAAGAGTTCCGTCAGCACGACGGTGTGGTGACGATCTTGATGTTCTACCATCGCAGGGCTTCGCCTAAGCACCGCTACAATATTATCGAGGATTATGTTGGAAGGGGGCACCGCACATGGCTAAGAATATGATCATGTGGATCAACTTGTGTTCATGGGGTGCCCCTTGCCTCAGTATATAAAGGATGGAGGAGGAGGAGGCTGGCCAAGGCAATTGGTGCGGCCAGGATGTGGAGTCCTACTAGGACTCCAAGTCCTAGTAGGAGTCCACCAAGAGGGGAGGAAGGGAGAAGGAAGTAGAGGAGAAGGAAAGGTGGCCGGCCCCCTTTTCCCTAGTCCAATTCGGACCAGAGGGGAGGGGGGCGCAGCAGCCCCTTGGCCCTTTCTCCTCTTCCCACTAAAGCCCATCAAGGCCCATTGCTTCTCCCGTAACTACCCGGTACTCCGAAAAATACCCGAATCACTCGGAACCTTTCCGATGTCCGAATATAGTCGTCCAATATATCGATCTTTACGTCTCGACCATTTCGAGACTCCTCGTCATGTCCCCGATCTCATCCGGGACTCCGAACTCCTTCGGTACATCAAAACTCATAAACTCATAATATAACTGTCATCGAAACCTTAAGCGTGCGGACCCTATGGTTCGAGAACAATGTAGACATGACCGAGACATGTCTCCGGTCAATAACCAATAGTGGGACCTGGATGCCCATATTGGCTCCTACATATTCTACGAAGATCTTTATCGGTCAGACCGCATAACAACATACGTTGTTCCCTTTGTCATCGGTATGTTACTTGCCCGAGATTCGATCGTCGGTATCTTAATACCTAGTTCAATCTCGTTACCGGCAAGTCTCTTTACTCGTTCCGTAATACATCATCTCACAACTAACTCATTAGTTGTAATGCTTGCAAGGCTTATGTGATGTGCATTACCAAGAGGGCACAGAGATACCTCTCCGACAATCGGAGAGACAAATCCTAATCTCGAAATACGCCAACCCAACATGTACCTTTGGAGACACCTGTAGAGCTCCTTTATAATCACCCAGTTACGTTGTGACGTTTGGTAGCACACAAAGTGTTCCTCCGGCAAACGGGAGTTGCATAATCTCATAGTCATAGGAACATGTATAAGTCATAAAGAAAGCAATAGCAACATACTAAACAATCGGGTGATAAGCTAATGGAATGGGTCATGTCAATCACATCATTCTACTAATGATGTGATCCCGTTAATCAAATAACAACTCTTTTGTTTATGTTTAGGAAACATAACCATCTTCGATTAACGAGCTAGTCAAGTAGAGGCATACTAGTGAAACTTTGTTTGTCTATGTATTCACACAAGTATTATGTTTCCGGTTAATACAATTCTAGCATGAATATTAACATTTATCATGATATAAGGAAATAAATAATAAATTTATTATTGCCTCTAGGGCATATTTCCTTCAGCTCAGACTGCCCGTGCACAGTTATAGGGGTACAAAAAGTGTACTCCTTTTTTTGTACACCGACAGGAGCCCCCGGGCATGTGCCACACGTAAGCACAATCGCGTCGTTGGGCTAGGCCCAAAAACGGTGCGCGGGCAGGCGGGGTGGTTTTTACCGCGGTAAGTTTCTTCGCGCGCTGCGCTTCCCACGCCTCCTGCGCGTGGCGCGGCGTGGGGAGGCGTGTGTGACGTGGGTGGCATGCGTGGGGCTGAGCTCTGCGTGCATGCGTCACGTCGTAGTAAAGGGGGTGGTTCGCGCCTTCCCCATAAGCGGAGGGAGGCATGGGGGCGCAGCCCATTTACTGAACGGGGCCGAGGCGTGGTCTTCAAGGCGTCCACTCCCCACGATCATGGGGTGGGGAGAGGTCGCCTCATCCGTCGCCTCGGTCCTGCACACCTGCCACGTGGCTCTCATGCGCTTGGGGTGGTGAATGGTGGAGGCGGGAAACCGGGCCGCCGCAGGCTGGGGCAGCCGGTCGGTCCCAGTTCCCTGCTCCTTCCATGGATTGATTGGCTGAGCGGGGCGGCCAAGCCCCCACACCGTTCTTTTATAAAGAGCAGGAGGGGGGATGGCGTCCCGCATTCCTTCATCTCCTCCTTCCTTCAGCTTCTGCTCCCCCCTTCCATCCACCATGGAGAGAGGGAACCCTGGTCCTTCAACGATGGCGGCAAGAGTCGCCGATCGACAACACGTCCCTCCTTCTCCTGCACCTGCGGTGGCAGAGCCAGCCACAAGGGGAAGGGGGAGGGGGCGAGGCCGTGGGCGAGGCCGATGCGCTCGGGGAAGAGGAAGACGGGGCGGCGCACCGGCCTCGCCTCCGCCAGTAGTTCCTCCTCCCACGGAGGGTGTTGGTGTGGAACGACACCTATGGGATCACAAGAATCCCTACTACGGTTGCGGGGCGCGGGGTCATGAGAAGAGCGGATCAGACAGATAGCACACGGTTCCTTTACCCAGGTTCGGGCCGCAAGGATGCGTAAAACCCTACTCCTGCTTTGGTGGATTGTATATCTGTGTTCCTTAGCTAGCTACGGGGCGTGAGGAGCTCCAAAAAGCCGAATCCTCTTCCTGGTCGCCTTGGGCCTCCTTTTATAGGGAAAGGGGTTGCCACAGTGGCACACAGGAGGTGGAAAGGATACAGTGATGCGAGGTTATCCCTCGCATTACATGACAAGGCGCATTTAATGCGTCTTTCTTAGGTGTCTTTGCTTTATCGGGGACGGGGGAGAGTCCTGTCTCGTCCGTCGCCGCTCCCTCTTGCGTCGACACGCGCCCTGGCCAGTGGTGCCCGCGGTGCCATGTAGGCAGGCAGGCAGCTGAGGTGGCGTAGTGATGGGTCTCCACGAAGATCTGCTTGCCGCCACGCAGGTGCCTGCCCAGCTGGTTGGGTCGGCAGCTGCATGCGAACGGCGGTGGAGGCTTGATTGGTGTGGGCCTGATGGTGGCCCTACGGGGGTCATGGCAAGGGCCTTGCCGCGGCCCCGGCAAGGGTCTTGCTGTGGCGCCTGTTGTGATCCCCGGCAAGGTTCTTGCCGGGGGCCTTGTGGTCCTCCTTGGCTGGGATCCCGCCAAGGATCATCATCTTCCAAAGGTGTGTATCTGATCTTGAGTGTCTTCACAAAGATCTGCATGCCACCACGGGGATGTCCCCCGAATCCTTGCCCCATGGGGGCAATGGAGTCAAGGGTGACTGGCTCCATAGGTGTGGGGCGAGCTGCCATGACAAGGGTCTTGCCGGGTTTGCTAGAACTGCCCCCCGGCAAGGATCTTGCCGGGGGAGTCCGCTTCGTCACCATTGCTATTTGTGGTCTTGGTCTTGGCGTCGTTCTGCTTCTCTTGAGCTCCGGCCTTACCTTGGTTCACCTCCCTCGCCGTGCTTGGTGTGGCGGTGCCCGTGGCTCAGACTGCCCGTGCACAATTATAGGGGTACGAAAAGTGTACCCCCTTTTTGTACACCGACAGGAGCCCCCGGGCCTGGGCCACACATAAGCGCAACACGTTGTTGGGCTAGACCCGAAAACGGTGCGCGGGCAGGCGGGGCGGTTTTTACCGCGGTAAGTTCCTTCGCGCGCTGCGCCTCCCATGCATCCCACGTGTGGCACGGCGTGGGGAGGCGTGCGTGACGTGGGAGGCATGCGTGGGGCTGAGCTCGGCACGCATGCGTCACGTCGTAGTAAAGGGGGTAGTCCGCGCCTTCCCCATAAACGGAGGGAGGCGTGGAAGCGTGGCCCATTTACTGAACGGGGCCGAGGCGTGGTCTTCGAGGCGTCCACTCCCTGCGATCACGGGTTGGGGAGAGGTCGCCTCACCCGTCGCCTCGGTCCTGCACGCCTGCCACGTGGCTCCCGTGCTCTTGGGGTGGTGATCGGTGGAGGCGGGAAACCGGGCCATCGCGGGCTGGGGCAGCGGGTCGGTCCCAGTTTCCTGCGCCTTCCGCATCTTGATTGGCGGAGCGGGGCGGCCGAGCCCCCACCCCGTTCCTTTATAAAGAGCGGGAGGGGGGATGGCGTCCCGCATTCCTTCATCTCCTTCTTGCTTCAGCTTCTGCTCCCTTCCCCTCCATTCGCCGTGGAGAGAGGGAACCCTGGTCCTTCAACGGTGGCGGCGCGGGTCGCCGCTCGACAACGCGTCCCTCCTTCTCCTGCACCCGTGGTGGCAGAGCCAGCCGCAAGGGGAAGGGGGAGGGGGCGAGGCCGTGGGCGAGGCCGAGGCGCTCGGGGAAGAGGAGGACGGGGCGGCACGCCGGCCTCGCCTCCGCCAGCAGTTCCTCCCCCCATGGAGGGCCACGTTGGGGATGACCCTTGTGAGTTCTTCGTCAGGCTGCGCCGGCCGCCTCGTCGTCGCCTTCGTCTGCCGACCCCATTCACGCGGGAGATGGAGCTGGATCCACCGGAATCATTGCGGCTGCACATGAGGGGCTGTGGGATCAGCGGTATGCGGGTTCGCGTCGACTTCCCAGCCCCTCACGTGATGTATCTTCGTCGGGTATGGAAGACATTCGCTCATATCCACTGCTTGACGGAGGGGCTCACTCTCCATTTCAAGCTGATGGAGGGCGGCCTCCTATCCCTCAAGGTCTTCGGGTGCTTCGGGACCCGGGCAAGCTTCTGCGTGGAGAGCTCTTCTGGTAGCGAAGACTCCTCCTCGGGCGGGAGTGACGAGGAGGACAGCGGCAGCGACGACGAGGGTAGCAGGCGGCAGGATGACGGGTCCGACTAGGTGTCGGGCGCCGCCCCGTGCGGCACCGGCGACCCCATCATCCGTGTCGCTGGCTCCTTGAACTTCTCGGGGTCGTTTCCTTGGGCGGCTGGCGTTGGGAGGCTGCGAAATAGGACGAGGGTGGGCGGCAAGGCCGTCAACTTGGAGTACGTGGGCACCGATGCCTTCGACGCGTGCTGACGTCCTGCCGCCTCGTCTTCAAGCTCTGCTTCCGGCGCCGCCATCACCATCCAGCCTCCGGACGGCCACCGAGATGTTCTCTTGGTGTCTTCTGCCACCCGTAGCTCGCATAGGTGCTCCTTTTGCCCTTTTTGCCTCCTTGACCTGCCTCCTGAGGGGAGAGACAAGAAATGGATTACGGGCACCTTATCTCTTTTTAGTTTGTAAGCCTTCGGGCCTTAGCTGAATTTAAAACTTGTAATCCCATCATTCATGTTTTTCATTCCCTATGGACTGTACCTGAGTGGAATGTTTTTACTGAAAAAGGGATGCTTGCCGGGTCATTTGTTTGTGGGTAGAACCCACATCAAGGAGTAAATCCTTGATATCTATAAGATAAACATTTCCTTGCTCGGCAGCAGGCCTTGCCGTCTTCCCACATCGCTCGAACTTTCTCACGCTTTTGGCGGAGGCAGGGATGAGGTGGATTAAGGCTCCTTGTTTCATCCTTTCGCTGCCGCGACTGCGACCAAACCTGGCCCCAGGGACGAGCCCTAGGGCCTAGAGTCTAGGGGAGCACGGTAGCTTTAGGAAGGAACGAGGTTTCTGTCAGGACCGGATTTTCGGGATATGATTTCCCAGAAAATGGCCCTTGTGCTCATCAGCCCCAGGATTACTGTTAGCTGATGAGGCACCAACTAGATACAGAAATTCCAAGCAAAGTACATAATATGTAGTACAAGACCGTTCTGGCCTATGAGTACAACAATTGGTTTTCTATTGGCTGAAGGCGGAAGCGGTTTGCGGGTCACTAGCGTCTATGGGACTCCATTTCCCACAGGAACAGCTGACCAGGATAACTCCTATCTTCGCGAGGCTGGTATCTCCATTGCGTAGGTTCTGGGGCTGTCATCACAACGCTCTTCTCCACACAAGAAATCTGGCCAAGACAATAGCCAGGGACAAGCCAGTGAGTACTTTGAGTGTACTCGCAAACATTAAGAACACAGGTATAATATAGCCACTGATAATCATGCCTTAAAATATTCTATGATCACTTCGTCAGTTATGAAATAAGTTTCATGATGCACGCAAGTAGATCATTTAAATAAATCATGAGTAAACAATCAGGGTGTAAAAAAAATATAAAGCACTGATCAGGTGTCTGAAGCGACGCCTTGAAAGGATAAAAATATGAAGCATGCCTCAGTCGGGCGTCTGAGCGACACCACAAAAAGGGCTTATATATAAAAAGGAATAACAAGCATGCCACAGTCAGGCATCTGTGCGACACCACATAAAGGGCTTATAAGTGAATGAAATAACAAACATGCCACAATCGGGCGTCTGGGCGATGCCACATAAAGGCCTTATAAGTAAATGAAATAACAAACATGCCACAGTCGAGCGTCTGGGCGACGCCACATAAAGGGCTTATAAGTAAATGAAATAACAAAACATGCCGCAGTCGGGCGTCTGAGCGACGCCACATAAAGGGCTTATATATAAACATAATCATAGTGAATATCCAGGAGGTAGTACTGTCCCAGGGATATTCATTATCTCAAACCATTGCAAACGGTTAGTCCACAATGATAATAATCATAACCATCATATATCACGAGTCATAATCAAAATTCTGGTTTAGTAGTTTCTCCTCCAAAGACCGACACTAAGACCGACACTTGACCCATCCCAGACTGTAGTCCTTAACCATGGACACAGCTATTCGAATAGGTTTAATATCTCTGCAGAGGGTGTACTCTATACCCACGAGTAACGGATTTCTTTAGTTCATCGGAACTAATTCCGTCTACGGTCTTTTAGTCGAAAACACGCCTGACTTGCACACACCAGCTTTTACTCGTGTCTGGAATCACCCATGACACCTGTTAAGCAAACTCTAAGTGGGGAGGCTACAACCTCGAGTAGCATGGGATCAAATTTCTATCGCGCGCTCTAAGGGGTGGCCTCCCCTCTCGGTCCCAACCGGAAACACCCATGCCCCCGGACCAGGTGGCATGCCTACCCGTTGCAATCGGTATCTTCCACCATGGCCTCTCTGTACGGTTTGTGCTAAGACAGGGGTTGACAACTTACTGAACCGTACCCTACCTATGGCAGGGACAAGTGGCAGCACGAAACAAGTATGGGGGTTACTAGAACAAGACTCGATCTATGGCCGACTCAGGAGGCTTAAGTATTTCCTGCATGATTAGCTCAAGAATAATATTCCACATCCATCACACTCGACCACCACTCATCATACCTCCCCTCTGCCCCACCGGTCATAACCGTCTCGACGAGGGACAGGCTCATGTCTACCCAAGACAGAGACTTTCTCGGACCCTTCCCGGTAGGCATGAGAGGCATATGAGGGTGAGTGCTATCACAAGCATATCCATCTCCAACAGCAAAATTTTCATTTTTCACTCAATGCGTATGATCATGTCATTATAAAAATATTTAATGCTTTATGTCGAGGTGGAATTATAACCATATCAAATGATCCACAAAATATTATGCCAGGGTTCAGAATGCTTGCCTTCAAGGTGTGGAGAGGTGAGGTGCTCTCCAAAACTTTTTGAAAGTTTTCTTCTCTCTCCAAAAATCCTATTTTCAATAATTTGCAAATAACACATATTTCAAAAACAGTACAAAAAGTTGTCCAAATTATTTTTGAAATAAATCTTAAAATAAACTAGGTGAAATTTGAGAGTGGTAGGAAAAAGAATCAATTCATTTGGAGTTTTATCTAAAAAGTTATAGCTAGTCAAAGTTCTGGTCAAAATCTGTTTAACAAAACATAAGAGAAAACGTTTTCAGAGCGGAATACGCTGTCGAAGCGGGGAAAACATACTTGGGGGTTTTACGTCTTTACTCAAAACACGTGGAGGCGGGGCTGGGTCACTGACAGTGGGTCCAGGGGGCCCACTGGTCAGGTTTGACCAGTCGCCGCGCCCTTTCTCCCACCTTTGTCCGAGCGGCGCGAGGCTCCGGCGAGGCTCGCCAGCGAACGGTGGCACCGTTCGAGAAGCCGAAGCCATCCGCGGGCTCAGGGGGTCGAGGCGGTCCCGTCGATGGTCGCTACGGTCCCTGGGGTGGACGGAGTCGCCGGCGGCGAGCTCCGCAGCGGGCGGTGGTCGTCGGGCAGAGTGGATTCTTGCCTCCGGTGGTTCCTGATCGGAATTGGGCAGGGGGATGGACTCACGAGAGGAAGGGAAGTCTTCTGGTGGAGAGAGTGGAGAGGGGGAGGCCCTGGTGGCGCCGGAACGGTCGAGGCAGTGGCGGCGGCTGTGGTTGCCGGAGAAGAAGAGGACGACCATCTCTGGTCATTCTACTGCTACGGGAGGATCATTGAGCGGGTGAGGGAGGTTGCTTGAGGGTTTGGCGAGATCGGGGGGGGGGGGTTCTTATATAGGCGGTCGGGGTGGTTCCGACGATGGCCGAGGATAAGAACGTCGGCGACCGCCGTTCTGTAGCGGGCAGGCGATGTGGCGATGACGAGGGATTGCGGACAAGGTTGCGGATGAGCTCGAGCTGCTCCAGGGGGCAGATAGCAAGCGTTAGTGGTCCGGGCGGCGCCGTCCAAGGCAGAGCTCACTTTGGCCGCCCGCTAGCCGCCGTTGCCGAGCTGACGGCGGTGCTGTTGGGCACCAGGGGCGACTCTGCGGCGTGGGAGGGGCCGGGTGCGTCGACTGGGAGAGGGGAAGGGCCGGAACAGCGCGGGGGTGGCGGCACAGGACGCGGCGGCTCGGTGCACGCGCGTGCAAAACATGCGCTCTAGGCGCGCCCAGAGCACGCACGCTGCGTGTTCGGCAGAATGCCACGGCATGCCAGAGGGCTCCAAATCACCTAAGGTTTAACAGGTCTAGGTTAGGGCCATCTAGGAGTTTAGTGGACAAGCTGGTTAGGTCAGGGGGTTAAGATCACAAAGCAAACCTATAATCATGCCAAATCTGCTCATACACTCAAGGTGTTCGACAGAATGCTAAGTGCATCTAGGCAACTCTTGGGGTGGCCCAAATTTCCAAATCATAGTCTGTTTAGATGAAAGAGAGGGTGGTGAGGTTAGTTTGACAAAATCAGAAACTTGTTAGTGCAAGCTTTGCCAAACTTCAGTTTTGGACAGAAAGAAAAGGGCCTGGTTGCATGCACTAAAAATCCTCCAATGGGTCCACCCTTCTGGACTTAAGGGTTTTGTAGCAAGGGATATAAGTAGGAAAAAGAATCATAGCTAAGAGGGCAAGTTAAATGATGGTTGTAGTACAAACCAACAAGTTGGACCAGAATGAAAGTCTGGTTGATTCACTCAAATTTCTCAAACAACATAAAAGGGTTTTTGCATAAAGTTGAATTATATACTCCTATGAACATCCCATAATTTTGGTGGAGGCTAGAAAGAAATATTTAAATGGGTTGTAGTGCAAAATTGCCCACTGGACCAGATTTGAAAATTTGATGTAGAGCTCAAAATATTAAGTGAATGAAATATATTTTTGCATGAAAGTGATTTAAAAACATCACATGACATCTCCAAATTTTGGTTGGGATTTTAAATGAATTAAACAAATGGCGGTAGTTAAAATTAGGACCATAAAAGCATGGGAAACCAATTTTCAAGAAATAAACATTAGGAAAATTAATTATGAAATTAATTCCATTGATAAAAGAAAAGTTTTCTTGAGAGGTTAAACAAGTCCAATAATATATTTGAAAAGTTTTCACTTGGGGTAAAAACTCCATAACAAAGAAAGTAATGATTTTGAAATCAAAAGAAAATCCAGAAAAATGAAAAATTTAATTACCTGGCAGAATTTTAATTAATAAAACAAGGTCAAAATTTTGGGGTGTCACAACACTACCCCCCTTAAGAAAAATCTCGTCCTCGAGATTTGTTAAGAGTTGTTTTTTTAAACAAGGTACTCCTGTTAATTGAAACCGAGAGTTTACTCATAGCACAAACCTAGGGTACAATCATAGGCTGCAACACACAAATAAACATAGCCATGACGTTTACAATGGAAAAGGAAAAAGGGCAGGATCCCTAGAGAACGTCTCTGGTACCGGGGTGCACTCTTCTTCTATCGGGGAAAGCGGATTGATCAGTCGATGAATGCGTCTCTCTTGGTCGGGCCTCAGTGGTCTGCCGATGGCGACCTGAGGATTTAAATCAGTGAGGCTCTGGAGATAACCCATTACTCGCTGATTCAAACGCTCTTGCACGATGATATACTGGACAAGGTTGGCCAGTACTGGGTCTCTCTCAATTCGTCCACCGGGAAAAGATGTCACTTCCCCAGGTGCTGCACGGCTCGGAAAGTAGTAATACCCTCGTTCGCTGGCATAGGGTAGCACGAATCGAAGGCGAACAATTGCTTCGTGTGCAGCTGCCTCTATTGCCATCTGCGGAGTTGGCATAGATTTCCCCAGGAAGGAGACTTCCCTTGGGTCTTGATTTGAATCTACGGGAGGGATGTGCACTACTGCCCAATATTTCGAGGTGGATTAGGTGATCCTCGACTTGAGCAGCTCGTACTAGGGTGGCTGGATAGAGCCCATGGTACTGCAGGTAAAGTCCCACAATATTTTAATAAAGCAACCCGGGGTTGCATCTGGGGTTCTCAGATAAATGCTAGGGCTCGGCATGGCAAGAAATGGTAGTGAGGGTTGCGCACAAGATGAGGGGTACTTGGTAAGGTCACAAGGTGGCCATTTATATAGCCTCCCGGCTGGGTTATTACCGCGGTGAGGGGCGCTAGTTCGCTGGTTCGGCCCTCATGGGGTCGGGGTCAAAGTCACAGATACACACATCTCATAAGTGACGCGTTACTATGGGTGCCGTCCGGGTTGGTCTTTGGTAGCTACGCCCGGAATTAAAAATGCGGCAGTACATCTACACAGCTACTTTTTAAATTGGGGCGCACATGTAGACAACGTTGTGGTGATACAAGATCACACAATTACAGGGTGTGGAAAAGCCGAGACTCGGTACTACTCGAGTGACTTAGTCTACCTCCTTTATGTCTAAGCGGGCGTGCCTTGTGGACGCCGAGGCTTCTCCATTGGCTTCACCGTCGGGGTTAGCCGGAGGGGGTTGAGGAACTGCAGGGTCGGGGTAGCGATGATGACCATCGCGGGGATTATTGGCCACAATCCCGTTGGAGTGGGTTCCCAAAAGGCGAAGAAGCACTTCTGGGGTCATCAAAGCACCTTGGTTGATGGCTGGGGCTGACCTCAGGGTCTCGATCGGTTGTCCGAACAGCACGACTGGGCTGTCGGCGTCGCGCTCAACTTCTCTTCTAGCTGGTGCTCGGCGAATTAGTTCTCCACGAGCTGCGATCAGATCAAGGGTGATTTGATCGAACAGACCCTCTAGCGCACTTACATAGCGCACCAGATGCAATAATGCAGGGTCCATCTCGTGGTCTCCGTTGGCGACTTGGGGTGGTCTACCATACCCATTACGGCTGGGGTAGTAGTAGAAGGAGCGACAGTTAACTCTGGGCGACAAGTGCCGGATTTGAACTATAGCTTCTCGGGCAGCTAGTTGGATGGCTTGTGGCTCAAAGGAAGTTGTCCTTCCGGTGAACCTGTAGGGGCGTTCTGGTGATAGACCCCTACCATAGACGTGCACAGTCGCCCAGAACTGACGGCTTTCACCGCTCATGGGCCCTTGGTACACAACATATTCTGGGGGCTCTTCTAAAGCAAAGGCACGGCGGGTGAGGTTTGCTAGCACGGTCACAAGACCTCCAAGGTTGGTTGCTGTGGTCTCATTGTGAACAATGGGGCCAGGAAATATAGCTCGGTTTGGGGTAGAGGTTGTGCTATGCTGGACTGAGGCGAGCGTGCCCTTTTATAGTAAAAGGGGACGGACTCTTCCTTCGCACGCTTGCGAAAAGACTATTCAGGGGCCGGTCACTGGCACGTGATCGACAGGCTAGGCTGATAGGTTGGGCACCGACTGCCAAAAGGTGTCGGGTCACTGTGTGGCTATCTTACACGAGAATCCTGGCCGGGGTTTGGTTAAGGTTTGGTGGGTTGGTTTACCTAGGTTTTCGACCTGGCTAAGATAGGACTAGCCAATGGTCAGCCTGGCTCTGATACCAAGTTTGTCAGGACCGGATTTTCGGGATATGATTTCCCAGAAAATGGCCCTTGTGCTCATCAGCCCCAGGATTACTGTTAGCTGATGAGGCACCAACTAGATACAGAAATTCCAAGCAAAGTACATAATATGTAGTACAAGACCGTTCTGGCCTATGAGTACAACAATTGGTTTTCTATTGGCTGAAGGCGGAAGCGGTTTGCGGGTCACCAGCGTCTATGGGACTCCATTTCCCACAGGAACAGCTGACCAGGATAACTCCTATCTTCGCGAGGCTGCTATCTCCATTGCGTAGGTTCCGGGGCTGTCATAACGACGCTCTTCTCCACGCAAGAAATCTGGCCAAGATAATAGCCAGGGACAAGCCAGTGAGTACTTTCAATGTACTCGCAAACATTAAGAACACAGGTATAATATAGCCACTGATAATCATGCCTTAAAATATTCTATGATCACTTCGTCAGTTATGAAATAAGTTTCATGATGCACGCAAGTAGATCATTTAAATAAATCATGAGTAAACAATCAGGGTGTAAAAAAAATATAAAGCACTGATCGGGTGTCTGAAGCGACGCCTCGAAAGGATAAAAATATGAAGCATGCCTCAGTCGGGCGTCTGAGCGACACCACAGAAAGGGCTTATATATAAAAAGGAATAACAAGCATGCCACAGTCGGGCGTCTGTGTGACACCACATAAAGGGCTTATAAGTGAATGAAATAACAAACATGCCACAGTCCGGTGTCTGGGTGACGCCACATAAAGGGCTTATAAGTAAATGAAATAACAAACATGCCACAGTCGGGCGTCTGGGCGACGCCACATAAACGGCTTATAAGTAAATGAAATAACAAAACATGCTGCAGTCGGGCGTCTGAGCGACGCCACATAAAGGGCTTATATATAAACATAATCATAGTTAATATCCAGGAGGTATTACCGTCCCAGGGATATTCATTATCTCAAAACAATGCAAACGGTTAGTCCACAATGATAATAATCATAACCATCATATATCACGAGTCATAATCAAAATTCTGGTTTAGTAGTTTCTCCTCCGAAGACCGACACTAAGACCGACACTTGACCCATCCCAGACTGTAGTCCTTAACCATGGACACGGCTATTCGAATAGGTTTAATATCTCTGCAGAGGGTGTACTCTTTACCCACGAGTAACGGATTTCTTTAGTTCATCGGAACTAATTCCGTCTACGGTCTTTTAGTCGAAAACACGCCTGACTTGCACACACCAGCGTTTACTCGTGTCTGGAATCACCCATGACACCTATTAAGCAAAACTCTAAGTGGGGAGGCTACAACCTCGCGTAGCATGGGATCAAATTTCTATCGCGCGCTCTAAGGGGTGGCCTCCCCTCTCGGTCCCAACCGGAAACACCCATGCCCCCGGACCAGGTGGCATGCCTACCGGTTGCAACCGGTATCTTCCACCATGGCCTCTCTGTACGGTTTGTGCTAGGACAGGGGTTGACAACTTACTGAACCGTACCCTACCTATGGCAGGGACAAGTGGCAGCACGAAACAAGAATGGGGGTTACTGGAACAAGACTCGATCTATGGCCGACTCAGGAGGCTTAAGTATTTCCTGCATGATTAGCTCAAGAATAATATTCCACATCCATCACACCCAACCACCACTCATCATACCTCCCCTCTGCCCCACCGGTCATAACCGTCTCGACGAGGGACAGGCTCATGTCTACCCAAGATAGAGACTTTCCCGGACCCTTCCCAGTAGGCATGAGAGGCATATGAGGGTGATTGCTATCACAAGCATATCCATCTCCAACAGCAAAATTTTCATTTTTCACTCAATGCGTATGATCATATCGTTATAAAAATATTTAATGCTTTATGTCGAGGTGGAATTATAACCGTATCAAATGATCCACAAAATATTATGCCAGGGTTCAGAATGCTTGCCTTCAAGGTGTGGAGAGGTGAGGTGCTCTCCAAAACTTTTTGAAAGTTTTCTTCTCTCTCCAAAAATCCTTTTTTCAAAAATATGCAAATAACACATATTTCAAAAACAGTACAAAAAGTTGTCCAAATTATTTTTGAAATAAATCTTAAAATAAACTAGGTGAAATTTGAGAGTGGTAGGAAAAAGAATCAATTCATTTGGAGTTTTATCTAAAAAGTTATAGCTAGTCAAAGTTCTGGTCAAAATCTGTTTAAAAACAACAGAAAAGAAAACGTTTTCAGAGAGGAATACGCTTTCGAAGCGGGGAAAACGTACTTGGGGGTTTTACGTCTTTACTCAAAACAGGGGAGGCGGGGTTGGGTCACTGACAGTGGGTCCAAGGGGCCCACTGGTCAGGTTTGACCAGTCAGCGCGCCCTTTCTCCCTCCTCTGTCCGAGCGGGGCGAGGCTCCGGCGATGCTCGCCAGCGAACGGCGGCACCGTTCGAGAAGCCGAAGCCATCCGCGGGCTCAGGGGGTCGAGGCGGTCTCGTCGATGGTCGCTACGGTCCCTGGGGTGGACGGAGTCGCAGGCGGCAAGCTCCGCCACGGGCGGTGGTCGTCGGGAAGAGTGGATTCTTGCCTCCGGTGGTTCCTGATCAGAATTGGGCAGGGGGATGGACTCACGAGAGGAAGGGATGTCTTCTGGTGGAGAGAGTGGAGAGGGGGAGGCCCTGGTGGCGCCGGAATGGTCGAGGTAGTGGCGGCGGCTGTGGTTGCCGGAGAAGAAGAGGACGACCATCTCCGGTCCTTCTACTGCTACAGGAGGATCATTGAGAGGGTGAGGGAGGTTTCTTGAGGGTTTGGCGAGCTCGGGGGGGTCCTTATATAGGCGGTCGGGGCGGTTCTGACGATGGCCGAGGATAAGAACACCGGCGACCGCCGTTCTGTAGCGGGCAGGCGACGTGGCGACGACGAGGGATTGCGGACAAGGTTGCGGATGAGCTCGAGCTGCTCCAGGGGGCAGCTAGCGAGCGTTAGTGGTCCGGGCGGCGCCGTCCAAGGCAGAGCTCACTGTGGCCACCCGCTAGCCGCCGTTGCCGACCTGACGGCGGTGCTGTTGGACGCCAGGGGCGACTCTGCGGCGCGGGAGGGGCCGGGTGCGCCGACTGGGAGAGGGGAAGGGCCGGAACGGCGCGGGGGTGGCGGCACGGGACGCGGCGGCTCGGTGCACGCGCGTGCAAAATGTGCGCTCTGGGCGCGCCCAGAGCACGCACGCCGCGTGTTCGGCAGAATGCCACGGCATGCCAGAGGGCTCCAAATCACCTAAGGTTTAACAAGTCTAGGCTAGGGCCATCTAGGAGTTTAGTGGACAAGCTGGTTAGGTCAGGGGGTTAAGATCACAAAGCAAACCTATAATCGTGCCAAATCTGCTCATACACTCAAGGTGTTCGACAGAATGCTAAGTGCATCTAGGCAACTCTTGGGGTGGCCCAAATTTCCAGATCATAGTCTGTTTAGATGAAAGAGAGGGTGGTGAGGTTAGTTTGACAAAATCAGAAACTTGTTAGTGCAAGCTTTGCCAAACTGCAGTTTTGGACAGAAAGAAAAGGGCCTGGTTGCATGCACTAAAAATCCTCCAATGGGTCCACCCTTCTGGACTTAAGGGTTTTGTAGCAAGGGCTATAAGTAGGAAAAAGAATCATAGCTAAGAGGGCAAGTTAAATGATGGTTGTAGTACAAACCAACAAGTTGGACCAAAATGAAAGTGAGGTTGATTCACTCAAATTTCTCAAACAACATAAAAGGGTTTTTGCATAAAGTTGAATTATATACTCCTATGAACATCCCATAATTTTGGTGGAGGCTAGAAAGAAATATTTAAATGGGTTGTAGTGCAAAATTGCCCACTGGACCAGATTTGAAAATTTGATGTAGAGCTCAAAATAATAAGTGAATGAAATATATTTTTGCATGAAAGTGATTTAAAAACATCACATGACATCTCCAAATGTTGGTTGGGATTTTAAATGAATTAAACAAATGGTTGTAGTTAAAATTAGGACCATAAAAGCATGGGAAACCAATTTTCAAGAAGTAAACATTGGGAAAATTAATTATGCAATTAATTCCATTGATAAAAGAAAAGTTTTCTTGAGAGTTTAAACAAGTCCAATAATATATTTGAAAAGTTTTCACTTGGGGAAAAAACTCCATAACAAAGAAAGTAATGATTTTGAAATCAAAAGAAAATCCAGAAAAATGAAAATTTTAATTTCCAGGCAGAATTTTAATTAATAAAACAAGGTCAAAATTTTGGGGTGTCACAACACTACCCCCCTTAAGAAAAATCTCGTCCTCGAGATTTGTTAAGAGTTGTTTTTGAAACAAGGTACTCCTGTTAATTGAAACCGAGAGTTTACTCATATCACAAACCTAGGGTACAATCATAGGCTGCAACACACAAATAAACATAGCCATGACGTTTACAATGGAAAAGGAAAAAGGGCAGGATCCCTAGAGAACGTCTCTGGTACTGGGGTGCACTCTTCTTCTATCGGGGAAAGCGGATTGATCAGTCGATGAATGCGTCTCTCTTGGTCGGGCCTCAGTGGTCTGCCGATGGCGACCTGAGGATTTAAATCAGCGAGGCTCTGGAGATAACCCATTACTCGCTGGTTCAAACGCTCTTGCGCGATGATATACTGGACAAGGTTGGCCAGTACTGGGTCTCTCTCAATTCGTCCACCGGGAAAAGATGTCACTTCCCCAGGTGCTGCACGGCTCGGAAAGTAGTAATACCCTCGTTCGCTGGCACAGGGTAGCGCGAATCGAAGGCGAACAATTGCTTCATGTGCAGCTGCCTCTATGGCCATCTGCGGAGTTGGCATAGATTTCCCCAGGAAGGAGACTTCCGTTGGGTCTTGATTTGAATCTACAGGAGGGATGTGCACTACTGCCCAATATTTCGAGGTGGATGAGGTGATCCTCGACTTGAGCAGCTCGTACTGGGGTGGCTCGGTAGAGCCCATGGTACTGCAGGTAAAGTCCCACAATATTTTAATAAAGCTACCCGGGGTTGCATTTGGGGTTCTCAGATAAATGCTAGGGCTCGGCATGGCAAGAAATGGTAGTGAGGGTTGCGCACAAGATGAGGGGTACTTGGTAAGGTCACGAGGTGGCCATTTATATAGCCTCCCGGCTGGGTTATTACCGCGGTGAGGGGCAATAGTTTGCTGGTTCGGCCCTCATGGGGTCGGGGTCAAAGTCACAGATACACACATCTCATAAAAGTGACGCGTTCCTGTGGGTGCCGTCCGGGTTGGTCTTTGGTAGCTACGCCCGGAATTAAAAATGCGGCAGTACATCAACACAACTACTTTTTAAATTGGGGCGCACATGTAGACAACGTCATGGTGATACAAGATCACACAATTACAGGGTGTGGAAAAGCCGAGACTCGGTACTACTCGAGTGACTTAGTCTACCTCGTTTATGTCAAAGCGGGCGTGCCTTGTGGACGCCAAGGCTTCTCCATTGGCTTCACCGTCGGGGTTAGCCGGAGGGGGTTGAGGAACTGCAGGGTCGGGGTAGCGATGATGACCATCGCGGGGATTGTTGGCCACAATCCCGTTGGAGTGGGTTCCCAAAATGCGACGAAGCACTTCTGGGGTCATGAAAGCACCTTGGTTGATGGCTGGGGCTGACCTCAGGGTCTCGACCGGTTGTCCGAACAGCACGAATGGGCTATCGGCGTCGGGCTCAACTTCTCTTCTAGCTGGTGCTCGGCGAATCAGTTCTCCACGAGCTGCGATCAGATCAAGGGTGATTTGATCGAACAGACCCTCTAGCGCACTTACATAGCGCACCAGATGCAATAATGCAGGGTCCGTCTCGTGGTCTCCGTTGGCGACTTGGGGTGGTCTACCATACCCGTTACGGCTGGGGTAGTAGTAGAAGGAGCGACAGTTAACTCTGGGCGACAAGTGCCGGAGTTGAACTATAGCTTCTTGGGCAGCTAGTTGGATGGCTTGTGGCTCAAAGGAAGTTGTCCTTCCGGTGAACCTGTAGGGGCGTTCTGGTGATAGACCCCTACCATAGAGGTGCACGGTCGCCTAGAACTGACGGCTTTCACCGCTCATGGGCCCTTGGTACACAACATATTCTGGGGGCTCTTCTAAAGCAAAGGCACGGCGGGTGAGGTTTCCTAGCACGGTCACAAAACCTCCAAGGTTGGTTGCTATGGTCTCATTGTGAACAATGGGGCCAGGCATTATAGCTCGGTTTGGGGTAGAGGTTGTACTGTGCTGGGCTGAGGCGAGCGTGCCCTTTTATAGTAAAAGGGGACGGAGTCTTCCTTCGCACGCTTGCGAAAAAGACTATTCAGGGGCCGGTCACTGGCACGTGATCGACAGGCTAGGCTGATAGGTTGGGCACCGACTGCCAAAAGGTGTCGGGTCACTGTGTGGCTATCTTACACGAGAATCTTGGCCGGGGTTTGGTTAAGGTTTGGTGGGTTGGTTTACCTAGGTTTTCGACCTGGCTAAGATAGGATTAGCCAATGGTCAGCCTGGCTCTGATACCAAGTTTGTCAGGACCGGATTTTTGGGATATGATTTCCCAGAAAATGGCCCTTGTGCTCATCAGCCCCAGGATTACTGTTAGCTGATGAGGCACCAACTAGATACAGAAATTCCAAGCAAAGTACATAATATGTAGTACAAGACCGTTCTGGCCTATGAGTACAACAATTGGTTTTCTATTGGCTGAAGGCGGAAGCGGTTTGCGGGTCACCAGCGTCTATGGGACTCCATTTCCCACAAGAACAGCTGACCAGGATAACTCCTATCTTCGCGAGGCTGCTATCTCCATTGCGTAGGTTCCGGGGCTGTCATCACAACGCTCTTCTCCACGCAAGAAATCTAGCCAAGATAATAGCCAGGGACAAGCCAGTGAGTACTTTCAATGTACTCGCAAACATTAAGAACACAGGTATAATATAGCCACTGATAATCATGCCTTAAAATATTCTATGATCACTTCGTCAGTTATGAAATAAGTTTCATGATGCATGCAAGTAGATCATTTAAATAAATCATGAGTAAACAATCAGGGTGTAAAAAAAATATAAAGCACTGATCGGGTGTCTGAAGCAACGCCTCGAAAGGATAAAAATATGAAGCATGCCTCAGTCGGGCGTCTGAGCGACACCACAGAAAGGGCTTATATATAAAAAGGAATAACAAGCATGCCACAGTCGGGCGTCTGTGCGACACCACATAAAGGGCTCATAAGTGAATGAAATAACAAACATGCCACAGTCGGGCGTTTGGGTGACGCCACATAAAGGGCTTATAAGTAAATGAAATAACAAACATGCCACAGTCGGGCGTCTGGGCGATGCCACATAAAGGGCTTATAAGTAAATGAAATAACAAAACATGCCGCAGTCGGGCGTCTGAGCAATGCCACATAAAGGGCTTATATATAAACATAATCATAGTGAATATCCAGGAGGTATTACCGTCCCAGGGATATTCATTATCTCAAAACAATGCAAACGGTTAGTCCATAATGATAATAATCATAACCATCATATATCACGAGTCATAATCAAAATTCTGGTTTAGTAGTTTCTCCTCCGAAGACCGACACTAAGACCGACACTTGACCCATCCCAGACTATAGTCCTTAACCATGGACACGACTATTCGAATAGGTTTAATATCTCTGCAGAGGGTGTACTCTTTACCCACGAGTAACGGATTTCTTTAGTTCATCGGAACTAATTCCGTCTACGGTCTTTTAGTCGAAAACACGCCTGACTTGCACACACCAGCTTTTACTCGTGTCTGGAATCACCCATGACACCTGTTAAGCAAAACTCTAAGTGGGGAGGCTACAACCTCGCGTAGCATGGGATCAAATTTCTATCGCGTGCTCTAAGGGGTGGCCTCCCCTCTCGGTCCCAATCGGAAACACCCATGCCCCCGGACCAGGTGGCATGCCTACCGGTTGCAACCGGTATCTTCCACCATGGCCTCTCTGTACGGTTTGTGCTAGGACAGGGGTTGACAACTTACTGAACCGTACCCTACCTATGGCAGGGACAAGTGGCAGCACGAAACAAGTATGGGGGTTACTGGAACAAGACTCGATCTATGGCCGACTTAGGAGGCTTAAGTATTTCCTACATGATTAGCTCAAGAATAATATTCCACATCCATCACACACGACCACCACTCATCATACCTCCCCTCTGCCCCACCGGTCATAACCGTCTCGACGAGGGACAGGCTCGTGTCTACCCAAGACAGAGACTTTCCCGGACCCTTCCCGGTAGGCATGAGAGGCATATGAGGGTGATTGCTATCACAAGGATATCCATCTCCAACAGCAAAATTTTCATTTTTCACTCAATGCGTATGATCATGTCATTATAAAAATATTTAATGCTTTATGTCGAGGTGGAATTATAACCGTATCAAATGATCCACAAAATATTATGCCAGGGTTCAGAATGCTTGCCTTCAAGGTGTGGAGAGGTGAGGTGCTCTCCAAAACTTTTTGAAAGTTTTCTTCTCTCTCCAAAAATCCTATTTTCAATAATTTGCAAATAACACATATTTCAAAACCAATACAAAAAGTTGTCCAAATTATTTTTGAAATAAATCTTAAAATAAACTAGGCGAAATTTGAGAGTGGTAGGAAAAAGAATCAATTCATTTGGAGTTTTATCTAAAAAGTTATAGCTAGTCAAAGTTCTGGTCAAAATCTGTTTAAAAAAACAGAAAAGAAAACGTTTTCAGAGAGGAATACGCTTTCGAAGCGGGAAAAACGTACTTGGGGGTTTTACGTCTTTACTCAAAACACGTGGAGGCGGGGCTGGGTCACTGACAGTGGGTCCAGGGGGCCCACTGGTCAGGTTTGACCAGTCGCCGCGCCCTTTCTCCCTCCTTTGTCTGAGCGGGGCGAGGTTCCGGCGAGGCTCGCTAGCGAACGGCGGCACCGTTCGAGAAGCCGAAGCCATCCGCGGGCTCAGGGGGTCGAGGCGGTCCCGTCGATGGTCGCTACGGTCCCTGGGGTGGACGGAGTCGCCGGCGGCGAGCTCCGCAGCGGGCGGTGGTCGTCGGGCAGAGTGGATTCTTGCCTCCGGTGGTTCCTGATCGGAATTGGGCAGGGGGATGGACTCACGAGAGGAAGGGAAGTCTTCTAGTGGAGAGAGTGGAGAGGGGGAGGCCCTGGTGGCGCCGGAACGGTCAAGGCAGTGGCGGCGGCTGTGGTTGCCGGAGAAGAAGAGGACGACCATCTCCGGTCCTTCTACTGCTACGGGAGGATCATTGAGAGGGTGAGGGAGGTTGCTTGAGGGTTTGGCGAGATCGGGGGGGGGTCCTTATATAGGCGGTCGGGGCGGTTCCGACGATGGCCGAGGATAAGAACGCCGGCGACCGCCGTTCTGTAGCGGGCAGGCGATGTGGCGATGACGAGGGATTGCGGACAAGGTTGCGGATGAGCTCGAGCTGCTCCAGGGGGCAGCTAGCAAGCGCTAGTGGTCCGGGCGGCGCCATACAAGGCAGAGCTCACTTTGGCCGCTCGCTAGCCGCCGTTGCCGAGCTGACGGCGGTGCTGTTGGGCGCCAGGGGCGACTCTGCGGCATGGGAGGGGCCCGGTGCATCGACTGGGAGAGGGGAAGGGCCGGAACAGCACGGGGGTGGCGGCACAGGACGCGGCGGCTCGGTGCACGCGCGTGCAAAACATGCGCTCTAGGCCCGCCCAGAGCACGCACGCTGCGTGTTCGGCAGAATGCCACGGCATGCTAGAGGGCTCCAAATCACCTAAGGTTTAACAGGTCTAGGCTAGGGCCATCTAGGAGTTTAGTGGACAAGCTGGTTAGGTCAGGGGGTTAAGATCACAAAGCAAACCTATAATCATGCCAAATCTGCTCATACACTCAAGGTGTTCGACAGAATGCTAAGTGCATCTAGGCAACTCTTCGGGTGGACCAAATTTCCAGATCATAGTCTCTTTAGATGAAAGAGAGGGTGGTGAGGTTAGTTTGACAAAATCAGAAACTTGTTAGTGCAAGCTTTGCCAAACTTCAGTTTTGGACAAAAAGAAAAGGGCCTAGTTGTATGCACAAAAAATCCTCCAATGGGTCCACCCTTCTGGACTTATGGGTTTTGTAGCAAGGGCTATAAGTAGGAAAAAGAATCATAGCTAACAGGGCAAGTTAAATGATGGTTGTAATACAAACCAACAAGTTGGACTAGAATGAAAGTGAGGTTGATTCACTCAAATTTCTCAAAGAACATAAAAGGGTTTTTGCATAAAGTTAAATTATATACTCCTATGAACATCCCATAATTTTGGTGGAGGCTAGAAAGAAATATTTAAATGGGTTGTTGTGCAAAGTTGCCCACTGGACCAGATTTGAAAAATTGATGTAGAGCTTAAAATATTAAGTGAATGAAATATATTTTTGCATGAAAGTGATTTAAAAACATCACATGACATCTCCAAATTTTGGTTGGGATTTTAAATGAATTAAACAAATGGTTGTAGTTAAAATTAGGACCATAAAACCATGGGAAACCAATTTTCAAGAAATAAACATTAGGAAAATTAATTATGCAATTAATTCCATTGATAAAAGAAAATTTTTCTTGAGAGGTTAAACAAGTCCAATAATATATTTGAAAAGTTTTCACTTGGGGTAAAAACTCCATAAGAAAGAAAGTAATGATTTTGAAATCAAAATAAAATCCAGAAAAATGAAAATTTTAATTTCCTTGCAGAATTTTAATTAATAAAACAAGGTCAAAATTTTGGGGTGTCACAGTTTCACATACCTCTGTCCATAAGGGTATGCATGATAAGGGATGAAGAACTTATCTAAAGCTGTAGCCCCCGGCAACTCTGGTTAGCCGTGGGTGAATCTTTGTACTTGCAGCCCCCGGCAATACTGGCTTGCCGGGGTCTAGATGCTGGTGTGCCCCTCTTCTCTTTTTCATCCTCAAGTGATCCGGCAAGGATATCTATGAGTCCTGCGAACCAAAGAAGACAAAAGAACGGCAAAGAGACGCACACTCGACCTCTAAGCTAGGGGTTAGCCGCCGCCAAGCACTACCAACCCTAACCAAGGACAAGACTCGACCTAGCATGCATGCTATAACTTAGAGCGCCAGCGCTTCATTTATTTATGATGAGGGTCTGTGCCTGGCTTTGTACGAAGGGTCACATGCATCATCGGCAATGCTTGTACAAAAGGTGGCTTGCCGGGGGGCACGGCAAGCCGCGCCTCACGGGTAAAACTTGCGAAGATGCTCAATGTTCCAGGAGTTACTCACCGGAATGGCATCTTCGGTCTCCACGCGGACTGTGCCGGGCCTAGTGACTCGTATTACCTGATAAGGGCCTTCCCACTTTGGCGTCAACTTGTTGGAATTCTTGGCCGATTGAACGCGCCGAAGGACAAGGTCGCCTTCCTCAAGGCTTCGGGCATGAACCTTGCAACTATGGTAGCGGCGCAAGGCTTGCTGGTAGCGTGCTGCTCTCGCAGCCGCCCAAAGACGATCTTCCTCAAGGAGCAGTGCATCATCTTGCCGCAGTTGCTCTTGCTCAAGCTCATCATAAGCGAGCACTCGAGGTGACCCGTATATGAGTTCAGTGGGGATAACTGCTTCTACCCCGTATACCAGGGCAAAGGGTGTCTGGCCGGTTGCTTGATTTGGCGTCGTCCTGATCGACCAAAGAACCGTCGGCAACTCATCAATCCAGCGCCTTCCGCTCTTGTGCAGCCTGTCAAAGGTCTTGGTCCTTAAGCCTCGCAGCACTTTAGCATTTACCCTCTCAGCTTGACCATTGCTTCGCGGGTGAGCAACGGAAGCGAAACAGACTTTGCTGCCGAGGTCTTGGGTATATTGCATGAAGGTGCAGCTTGTGAACTGTGTGCCGTTGTCGGTGATGACCCTGTTGGGTACACCAAAGCGGCACACTAGTCCCTTGAAGAACTTGACGGCTGACTGAGGTGTGACCTTCCTCACTGCCTCCACCTCCGGCCACTTTGTGAATTTGTCGATTGCAACGTACAAGTACTCAAAGCTCCCGACAGCGCGGGGGAAAGAGCCCAGTATGTCGAGCCCCCAGACCGAGAAGGGCCAGGAGAGAGGAATGGTTTGAAGGGCTTGAGCTGGCTGATGAACCTTCTTAGAATGGAACTGACACGCTTCACATCTAGTGACTAGTGTCGTCGCATCCTGGAGGGCGGTGGGCCAGAAGAAACCTTGCTGGAATGCCTTGCCGGCAAGGGCCCTTGACCCGATGTGGGATCCACATATGCCTCCATGTATCTCCACCAACAGCTCCAGTCCTTCCTCTCGAGGGATACACTTCAATTTCACACCGTTCGGCCTCTTCCTGTACAGGACGTCATCGACGAACTTGTACATGGTAGAGCGACGGGCTACTTTTTCCACTTCTTCCTGCTCCTCGGGAAGTTCTCCTGTCTGGAGGAATCGGATGGTATGATGTGCCCACGCCGGAGCCTGGGGCTCGACGGCGAGGGTTAAAGGCATTTCCTCCGCTATAGGAGCGGCTGTCTCGACGGCAAGAGCTTGATGCTCCACCGGAGCTAGCCATCCCGTGGCAGGCTCAGTGTCCCCGGCAACATCCTTGCCAGCGGCTCCAGGGAGCTCGGCGGGAAAGTACTTGCCGGGCCCTGATTTCCTCCTCTTGTTCTGCTCTGTTGATGGATCAACGGATGGCTGAGTTAGCTGAAGCACAAAGGTACCTGGTTCCACAGGTAGCTTGAGGGCAGCGCGTTTTGATAGGTAGTCGGCGATATCGTTCTCTGCTCGGGGAACGTATTCAGCCTGTATACTGACAAAACGCTCTTCCAGCTTCCTCACTTCATTGACGTAGGCCTTCATCAACGGGCTCTGGTAATCCTTGTTGACTTGCTTGACGACAAGCTGCGTGTCTCCCCTGACGATGAGTTTCTTGATTCCGAGGTCCGCCGCGATCCTGAGACCGGCAAGCAGCCCTTCATACTCAGCCGTATTGTTGGTCGATGCCTCCCTGGGAAGTGCATCTGGACCACGTACTTGAGGTGCTCTCCGGTGGGCACGACAAGCATTACGCCAGCCCCGGCACCCTGTAAGGAGAAATCTCCATGAAAGTACATGATCCAATCGCAACTTGCCTCCTTGCCGGGGAGAGCAGTCTCTTGGGCTTCTTCGTCAAGCGTCGCGGTCCATTCTGCAATGAACTCCGCCAGGACTCGGCTCTGAATCGTTGAAGTACTTTCAAACTTGAGGCCAAAGCTGGACAGCTCCAGTTCCCATTCCATAGTTCTTCCCATTGCATCTGGATTGTGCAATATCCATTGCAGAGGGAGGCGAGTGACGACAGTGATCTCGTGTGCCTGGAAGTAGTGACGCAGCTTCCTCGATGCCATAAGAAGGCCGAAGAGCAGTTTCTGCACGCCGGAGTACCTTGATCTAGCCGCCTGCAGGAGGGAACTAACAAAGTAGACCGGGTGCTGCATCATTTTCTTCTTCGGCGGCACCTCAACTGGCTGTTTCGTCTCTGCATTGGTGGTGTCGGGCTCTGTCGCTGCCATTACCTCATCGCCAACCTCCCTCTGCGCCACTAGTGCAGCGCTAACCACCTGGTTCGTTGCCGCTAGGTATAGCAGCAACGGCTCCTGTGGCCTGGGCGCAACTAGTATCGGCGCGAAGGAGAGGTACTTCTTCAAATCTTGCAACGCTGCCTCGGCTTCTGGCGTCCACTCCATCGGGCCCGCCTTTTTCAGGATCTTGAAGAAGGGAAGGGCGTGCTCGGCAGACTTGGAAATGAACCTGCCCATGGCGGCGACGCAACCAGCAAGCCGACGCACATCCTTGATTCGCTTGGGTGCTTCAATCTGCTCTATAGCTTTGATCTTGTCCGTATTGGCTTCTATCCCACGCTGTGACATGAAGAACCCGAGATGCTTGCCGGACAGGAGGCCAAAGACGCACTTCTCAGGGTTCAGCTTGAGATTGATCTTGCGCAGGTGTGCAAATGTTTCTTGCAAATCTGGTATGAGGGTTGCCCTGTCCTTGGTTTTGACCACTATGTTATCCATATAAGCTTCCCTATTTATATGGAGCTGGGGTTCAAAACCAATCTGGACCGCCATTGCAAACGTCGAACCAGCACTCTTCAACCCGAAAGGCATCCGCATGAAACAATACGTACCACATGGGGTGATGAATGCTATTTTCTCTTTGCCTTCTCTTGTCATGAAGATCTGGTGGTAGCCGGAGTAGGCATCCAGGAATGACAACAGATCACACCCAGCTGTGGAGTCAACAATTTGGTAGATGCGCGGCAATGGGAAGGGGTCTTTAGGACAAGCCTTATTGATATCTGTGTAATCAATACACAACCTCCACTTCCCATTTGACTTGCGCACTACGACCGGATTGGCCGACCACGTTGGATGGAGCACTCCTCTTACCAAACCCGCTGCGTCCAGTTTCCGGATCTCTTCTGTGATGAACTCTTGTCGTTCCAAAGCTTGCTTTCTGACATTCTGCTTGATGGGCTGCACATGAGGACAGACAGCAAGGTGGTGCTCAATCACCTCCCTGGGAACGCCGGGGATGTCGGAAGCTTGCCATGCAAACACATCGACATTCGCCCGCAGGAAGGTGACGAGCGCGTCTTCCTATCTGTCGTCAAGGGCGGAGCATATGGTGAAAGCTCCTCCCGTGCCGTCCCTATTGACAGAAACCTTCTTGGTTCCCGACGGTATGGCCCTGGGCTTCTTGTTTCCACCGGCGGAGCTCTCTGGCACGTCCTCGATGGCAGCGCTACACTCCGAAAAGGTGCGCTTGCCGGAGTGGGTGTCCAAGGTCTCACCGGTCTTCTTCTTCTTCCCTCCCGGGGTCCCAGCGGCAGGAGCAAGTGCCTTAGTGGCGGCAGCTGCTGCAACTGCTTGTTGGTATAGTTGGTCAGTGCAAATCATCGCATACTTCTTGTCGGAGGGGATGGTGATGATCGTCACAGGCCCTGGCATCTTCAGGGTGTTGTAGGTGTAGTCTGACGTCGCCATGAACTTGGCCAGCGCTGGGCGGCCAAGGATCCCGTTGTAGGGCAAGGGGATCTTGGCAACATCAAACACGATCCTCTCCGTCCTGTAGTTCAGGTCGCTTCCCAAAGTCACGGGCAGCGTGACCTTTCCCTTGGGTTGGCTTCTTCCCGGGTTGACCCCTTGAAACGTGCCCGTCTCTTCGAGGTCTCCGTCAGGAATCTGCAGTTTCTCGACCACGGCAGGCGAGATTAAGTTCAGACCGGCCCCGCCATCGACTATCTTTGTCACCTTGAGGTTGCGTATTGTTGGTGAAACCAACAATGGCAAGCACCCGACCGCAGTAGTGCGATTAGGGTGATCCTCAGTGTCAAAGATGATAGGTGTGCTGGACCACTTCAGCGGCCCTTGGGCATCAAACGACGGCTCTGCCGCTGTAATTTCTCGCGCCCACTGTTTAAGCCGGCGGTGAGAAGTATGCAGCAAGGCGTCGCCGTCGACGCGCATGGCCTCTGTAGCTCTCTGAAACTCTTGGTCGCCAGATTCGTCGTCCTCTTCGTGATCGTCGTCTTCTGGCTTTCTGTCACGGCTCCGGGCGGGCCTCTCCTGTTTCTTATCCTTGCCGCGACGGCCCGCCTGGCCGTCACGCCTCTTGCCGGACCCCTCAGCACCGTCTTGGCCCTTCTCCTTGTCCCGCCTCTCATACTCGGCCCTCTACTTCTCAGCGAGAAGCTTAACCTATCGGCAGTCTTGGAGAGCATGGCCTTTGGTGCGATGGATCTTGCAGTATCGCTTGTCGGAGTTTCCTGGTTTCTCGGCAGCCGCCACGGGCCGGCAGGCGACACATCCGGCAATTTCCTGGCCGGGGTCATCTGCCTTGGTTTTCATGGCGGAGCCGGTGTCATCAGATCCCTCGACGGCAAGCACGGCTTTACCTATGCGCTTCCTGTTGCGGTCCCGGCCCTTCTTCGCCGGGGCAGAAGTATCCTCATCTGAGGAGTCGGTTTCCACGCCGGCATCTTCGCCGGGGTACTTCCTTCCCTCTTCAGCTCGGGCACATCTGTCAGCAAGAACATAGAGTTCTGCCACATCTTTCACCTTGTTCATTGCCAGCTCTTCGCGCATCTTGCGGTTACGCACGTTCTGATGGAACACGCTAATGATGGCGGCAGGGTGAACATCAGGGATATTGTACTGTATCCGGCTGAACCTCTGTATATACTTGCGGAGACTCTCGCCTCCCATCTGGGGGATGACGTGCAGGTCGCTCGCTTGGCCATGGGCTTGGTGGCCTCCAGTAAAGGCGCCCATGAACTCATGGCACAAATCTGACCAGGAGGAAATGGAGTCCGCCGGCAAGTGCATCAACCATGACATGGCCTTGGGTTTAAGAGCCAACGGAAAGTAATTCACAAGCACCTTATCGTCACGGGCTCCGGCAGCTTGCATCGCGATGGTGTAGATGCTGAGGAACTCGGACGGATGGGTCTTGCCACTGTACTTTTCGCCCACGTCAGGTTTGAAGGTGCGGTGAGTGGGCCACTAGAACTGCCACAGCTCTCGGGTAAAAGCCGGACAGCCTACCTTGCAAGTCAGGCCTCCAGGGCTCTCCGGTGCCGGGTGGTTCGCAGCAGGCCCCGCTCGCCTATCTGACTGGTGGCGCGCTCCGCGCCGGCGCTCAATAGTGGTTCGAGTGTCTTCATGTTCTCGTTCCCGAAGAACTTGGCGTTGGTCATAGTGGGTCCGCGGGTCGGACGATGCTATGGAGATTTCGTCACCCGTAACGTCGCAACGGGCTGGCATCCGAGGCACCGGGCGAGGAGGAGGCGAGTGCACCGTGGCCGCGGCGCCGCCGGCTTTCCTGCCACAGGTACGTGGGACTCCGTCGGAGCGTCGACCCGGGGGCTCCACCGGACTCGGTTCGTCTTTGTTGGCCACCGCAACAAGGCTTCGGATGGTGGCTCTCCATTCGTCGAGTTTCCCCATAGTGGGAGGAAAATCAAGGAGCAACTGCGCGCTAGGGCTTCTGCCGGCGTTGGTGGCAGCGAAACCTGCACGGATCGCGACACGCTTGGACTTCTGACCATGTCAGAAGGAGCTCTATCACGACCCCGCGGTCGCATGCCATCTGCACCAGCGCCTCGGCAAGCGGGCGGGTCTTCCACATCCCCGGAGTGGCACTCGGGGCTCTTTCCGCGGCGACGCCCGGGGTCTTCGGCGTGATTACGCCGTTCATCGCGCGCCGCTTGAGAGGAACGCGCCGTCAGCGCCAGCGTGGGAGTCTTGGAAGCCCTCGCGTCGCCTTCGGGCGGGGTGGTAGCGATCTTGGAAGGCCCCGCGCCACCCGCGGAGGGCCTGACTCCGTCTTTGGGTTTGGCGGCGTGCGGCCCATTACCAGGCGCACGAACATCGCCGCCTCCCAAACTCCGGCTGTTGGGACGGTGTTGGTGTTCGCGAACGGCGCCCCGGGTCCTTTCTGCGACCGGTCCGCTGCTCGCCCGCGTCAGGATGGGATGTCCGGCCTCCGACGGGCCAACCGCCACCGTCGTCTTCTTCTTCGGCGCCATGACGATGAAGAAGCGTCGAACTAACTGCTAAAGTCAATTCTCACAACTGCGCCCCCTACTTGGCGCGCCAAAGATGTCGGTGTGGAACGACACCTATGGGATCACAAGAATCCCTACTACAGTTGCGGGGCGCGGGGTCGTGAGAAGAGCGGATCAAACAGATAGCACACGGTTCCTTTACCCAGGTTCGGGCCGCAAGGATCCGTAAAACCCTACTCCTGCTTTGGTGGATTGTATATCTGTGTTCTTGAGCTAGCTACGGGGCGTGAGGAGCTCCAAAAAGCCGAATCCTCTTCCCGGTCGCCTTGGGCCACCTTTTATAGGGAAAGGGGTTACCACAGTGGCACACAGGAGGTGGAAAGGATACAGTGATGCGAGGTTATCCCTCGCATTACATGACAAGGCGCATTTAATGCGTCTTGCTTAGGTGTCTTTGCTTTATCGGGGACGGGGGAGAGTCTTGTCTCGTCCGTCGCCGCTCCCTCTTGCGTCGACATGCGCCCTGGCCAGCGGTGCCCGCGGTGCCATGTAGGCAGGCAGGCAGCTGAGGTTGGCGCAGTGATGGATCTCCACGAAGATCTTCTTGCCGCCACGCAGGTGCCTACCCAGCTGGTTGGGTCGGCAGCTTCATGCGAACGGCGGTGGAGGCTTGATTGGCGTGGGCCTGATGGTGGCCCTACGGGGGTTCATGGCAAGGTCCTTGCCGCAGCCCCGGCAAGGATCTTGCCGCGGCCCCGGCAAGGGTCTTGCCGTGGCGCCTACTGTCATCCCCGGCAAGGTTCTTGCCGGGGGCCTTGTGGTCCTCCTTGGCTGGGATCCCGCCAAGGATCATCATCTTCCAAAGGTGTGTATCTGATCTTGAGTGTCTTCACAAAGATCTGCATGCCACCACGGGGATGTCTCCCGAATCCTTGCCCTATGGGGGCAGTGGACTCAAGGGTGACTCGCTCCGTAGGTGTGGGGTGAGCTGCCACGGCAAGGGTATTGCCGGGTTTGCTAGAACCCCCCCCCCCCCCGACGAGGATCTTGCAGGGGGAGTCCGCTTCGACCCCTTTGCTCTTTGTGGTCTTGGTCTTGGCGTCGTTCTGCTTCTCTTGAGCTCCGGCCTTACCTTGGCTCACCTCGCTCGCCATGCTCGGTGTGGCGGTGCCCGTGGCTTAGACTGCCCGTGCACAGTTATAGGGGTACAAAAAGTGTACCCCCTTTTTGTACACCGACAGGGGGCCATGTTGGGGATGATCCTTGCGAGTTCTTCGTCAGGCTGCGCCGGCCGCCACGCCGTCGCCTTCGTCTCCTGACCTCATTCGCGAGGGAGATGGACCTGGATCCGCCGGAGTCATTGCGGCTGCACATGAGGGGCTGTGGGATCAGCGGCACGCGGGTTCGCGTCGACTTCCCAGCCCCTCATTTAATGTATCTTCGTCAGGGTGTGAAGACATTTGCTCATATCCACTGCCTGGCGGAGGGGTTCACCCTCCATTTTAAGCTGATGGAGGGCGGCCTTCTCTCTGTCAAGGTTTTCGGCGATTTTGGAACTCGCCTGAAGTGCTGCGTGGAGAGCTCCTCTGATGATGAAGATTCCTCCTCGGGCGAGCGTGACGAGGAGGACAGCGACAGCGGTGACGAGGGTGGTAGGCGGCAGGATGATGGGTCCGACTAGGCGTCGGTCCCGTTGTCCTTGGGCGATGTTGGCAGTAGCAGCATCTGCACCAAGCCCCCACCAAGTCCTCGTGGCCGTCTCCTTGGGTGGCTGGCGTAGGAAGTGCGGGAAGGCGAAGACGGCGGATGGCGGGCCGTCAGCTTGGAGTACGCGGGCATCGACGCCTTCGTCGCGTATTGCCGGTCTTGCCGCCTCGTCTTCCAGCTCTTCTACCGTCATCATCATCACCAGCTTCCCGTGGATGTGGCCGCCGGGATGTTTTCCTTGTGCCTTCTGCCGCTCGTACCCCGCCTAGGTGCTCTTTTTGTCCTTTTCGCCTCCTTGACCTGCCTCCTGAGGAGAGGGACAAGAAAGGGGTTATGGGCACCTTATCTCTTTTTAGTTTGTAAGCCTTCGGGCCTTAGCTGAATTTAAAACTTGTAATCCCATCATTCATGTTTTTCATTCCCTATGGACTGTACCTGAGTGGAATGTTTTTAATGAAAAGGGATGCTTGCCGGGTCATTTGTTTGCGGGTAGAACCCACGACAAGGAGTAAATCCTTGATATCTCTAAGATAAACATTTCCTTGCCCGGCAGCAGGCCTTGCCGTCTTCCCACGTCGCTCGACCTTTCTCACGCTTTTGGCGGAGGCAGGGATGAGGTGGGTTCAGGCTCCTTGTTTCATCCTTTCGCTGTCGCGACTACGACCAAACCTGGCCCCACGAACGAGCCTTAGGGCCTAGAGTTTAGGGGAGCACGGTAGCTTTAGGAAGGAACGAGGTTTCACATACCTCAGTCCATAAGGGAATGCATGATAAGGGATGAAGAACTTATCTGAAGCTGTAGCCCCCGGCAACTCTGGTTTGCCGTGGGTGAATCTTTGCACTTGCAGCCCCCGGCAATACTGGCTTGCCGGGGTCTAGATGCTGGTCTGCCCCTCTTCTCTTTTTCGTCCTCAAGTGATCCGGCAAGGATATCTGTGAGTCCTGTGAACCAAAGAAGACAAAAGAACGGCAAAGAGACGCACACTCGACCTCTAAGCTAGGGGTTAGTCGCCGCTGAGCACTATCAACCCTAACCAAGGACGAGACTCGACCTAGCATGCATGCTATAACTTAGGGCGCGAGCGCTTCACTTATTTATGCTCAGGGTCTGCGCCTGGCTTTGTACAAAGGGTTACATGCATCATCGGCAATGCTTGTACAAATGGTGGCTTGCTGGGGGGCCCAGCAAGCCGCGCCTCACGGGTAAAACTCGCGAAGATGCTGAATGTTCCAGGAGTTACTCACTGGAACGGCATCTTCGGTCTCCAGGCGGACTACGCCGGGCCTGGTGACTCGTATTACCCGATAAGGGCCTTCCCACTTTGGCGTCAACTTGTTGGAATTCTTGGCCGATTGAACGCGCCGAAGGACAAGGTCGCCTTCCTCAAGGCTTCGTGCATGAACCTTGCGTCTATGGTAGCGGCGCAAGGCTTGCTGGTAGCGTGGTGCTCTCACAGTCGCCCGAAGACGATCTTCCTCAAGGAGCATTGCGTCATCTTGCCAGAGTTGCTCTTGCTCAATCTTATCATAAGCGAACACTCGAGGTGACCCGTATATGAGTTCAGTGGGGATAACTGCTTCTGCCCCGTATACTAGGGCAAAGGGTGTCTGGCCAGTGGCTCGATTTGGCGTCGTCCTGATCGACCAAAGAACTGTTGGCAACTCATCAATCCAGCGCCTTCCACTCTTGTGCAGCCTGTCAAAGGTCTTGGTCCTTAAGCCTCGCGGTACTTCAGCATTGGCCCTCTCAGCTTGACTATTGCTTCATGGGTGAGCAACGGAAGCGAAACAGACTTTGCTGCCGAGGTCTTGGGTATATTGTATGAAGGTGCGGCTTGTGAACTATGTGCCGTTGTCGGTGATGACCCTGTTGGGTACACCAAAGCGGCACACTAGTCCCTTGAAGAATTTGACGGCTCACTAAGTTGTGACCTTCCTCACTGCCTCCACCTCCGGCCACTTTGTGAACTTGTCGATTGCAACGTACAAGTACTCAAAGCCCCTGACAGCGCGGGAGAAAGGGCCCAGTATGTCGAGCCCCCAGACCGAGAAGGCCAGGAGAGAGGAATGGTTTGAAGGGCTTGAGCTGGCTGATGAAGCTTCTTTGAATGGAACTGACACGCTTCACACCTGGTGACTAGTGTCGTCGCATCCTGGAGGGCGGTGGGCCAGAAGAAGCCTTGCCGAAATGCCTTGCCGGCAAGGGCCCTTGACCCGATGTGGGATCCACATATGTCTTTGTGTATCTCCGCCAACAGCTCCAGTCCTTCCTCTCGAGGGATACATTTCAATTTCACACCGTTCGGCCTCTTTCTATACAGGACGTCATCGACAAACTGGTACATGGTAGAGCGACGGGCTACTTTTTTCGCTTCTTCCTGCTCCTCAGGAAGTTCCCCTGTTTGGAGGAATCGGACGGTATGCTGTGCCCATGCTGGAGCCTGGGGCTCGACGGCGAAGACTAAAGGCATTTCCTCCGCTATAGGAGCGGCTGTCTCGACGGCAAGAGCTTGACGCTCCGCCGGAGCTAGTCGTCCCGTGGCGGGCTCAGTGTCCCCGGCAACATCCTTATCGGCGGCTCCGGGGAGCTCGACGGGAAAGTGCTTGTCGGGCCCTGATTTCCTCCTCTTGTTCTGCTCTGTTGATGGATCAATGGATGGCTGAGTTAGCTGAAGCACTAAGGTACCTGGTTCCACAGGTAGCTTAAGGGCAGCGCGTTTTGACAGGTAATCGGTGATATTGTTCTCCACTCGGGGAACGTGTTCAGCCTGTATACCGTCGAAACGCTCTTCCAGCTTTCTCACTTCATCGACGTAGGCCTTCATCAACGGGCTCTGGTAATCCTTGTTGACTTGCTTGACAACAAGCTGCGAGTCACCCCTGACAATGAGTTTCTTGATTCCAAGGTCCGCCGTGATCCTGAGACCGGCAATCAGCCCTTCGTACTCAGCCGTATTGTTGGTTGACGCCTCCCTGGGGAAGTGCATCTGGATCACGTACTTGAGGTGCTCTCCGATGCGCGTGACAAGTAGTACGCCAGCCCCGGCGCCTTGTAAGGAGAAAGCTCCATCAAAGTACATGATCCAATCGCAACTTGCCTCCTTGCCAGGGAGAGCAGTCTCTTGGGCTTCTTCATCAGGCGTTGCGGTCCATTCTGCAATGAACTCCGCTAGGACTCGGCTCTGAATCGTCGAATTACTTTCAAACTTGAGGCCAAAGCTGGACAGCTCCAGTGCCCATTCCACAATTCTTCCCGTTGCATCTGGATTGTGCAATATCCGTTGCAGAGGGAGGCGAGTGACGACAATGATCTCGTGTGCTTGGAAGTAGTGACGCATCCTCCTCGAGGCCATAAGAAGGCCGAAGAGCAGTTTCTGCACGCCGGAGTACCTTGATCTAGCCCCCTGCAGGAGGGAACTAACAAAGTAGACCGGGTGCTGCATCATTTTCTTCTTCAGTGGCACTTCAACTGGTTGTGTCGTCTCTGCATTGGTGGTGTCGGGCTCTGCCGCTGCCATTACCTCGTCGCCAACCTCCCTCTACGCCACTAGTGTAGCGCTGACCACCTGGTTCGTTGCCGCTAGGTATAGCAGCAACGGCTCCTGTGGCCTAGGCGCAATTAGTATTGGCGCGGAGGAGAGGTACTTCTTCGCGTCCACTCCATCGGGCAATGCTGCTTCGGCTTTTGGCGTCCACTCCATCGGGCCTGCCTTTTTCAGGATCTTGAAAAAGGGAAGGGCGCGCTCGGCAGACTTGGAAATGAACCTGCCCATGGCGGCGACGCAACCAGCAAGCCGACGCACATCCTTGATTCGCTTGGGTGCTTCAATCTGCTCTATAGCCTTGATCTTGTCCGGATTGGCCTCTATGCCACGCTGTGACACAAAGAACCCGAGAAGCTTGCCAGACGGGATGCCAAAGACGCACTTCTCAGGGTTCAGCTTGAGATTGATCTTGCGCATGTTTGCAAATGTTTCTTGCAAATCTGGTATGAGGGTTGCCCTGTCCTTGGTTTTGACCACTATGTCATCCATATAAGCTTCCATATTTCTATGGAGCTGGGGTTCAAAACCAATCTGGACCCCCCTTGCAAACGTCGAACCAGCACTCTTCAATCCGAACGGCATTCGCATGAATCAACACGTACCACATGGGGTGATGAATGCTATTTTCTCTTCGCCTTCTCTTGTCATGAAGATCTGGTGGTAGCCGGAGTAGGCATCGAGGAATGACAACAGATCACACCCAGCTGTGGAGTCAACAATCTGGTCGATGCGCGGCAATGGGAAGGGGTCTTTAGGACAAGCCTTATTGATATCTGGGTAATCAATACACAGCCTCCACTTCCCATTTGCCTTGCGCACTATGACCGGATTGGCCAACCACGTTGGATGGAGCACTCCTCTTACCAAACCCGCTGCTTCCAGTTTCCGGATCTCTTCTCTGATGAACTCTTGTCGTTCCAAAGCTTGCTTTTTGACCTTCTGCTTGATGGGCCGCGCATGAGGACAGACAACAAGGTGGTGCTCAATCACCTCCCTGGGAACGCCGGGGATGTCGGAAGCTTGCCATGCAAACACATCGACATTCGCCCGTAGGAAGGTGACGAGCGCGTCTTCCTATTTGTTGTCATGGGTGGAGCTTATGGTGAAAGCTCCTCCCGTGCCGTCTTCATTGACAGGAACCTTCTTGGTTCCCGGCGGTATGGCTCTGGGCTTCTTGTATCCACCAGTGGAGCTCTCTGGCACGTCCTCGACGGCAGCGCTACACTTCGAAGAGGTGCGCTTGCCGGAGTGGGTGTCCGAGGTCTCACCGGTCTTGTTCTTCTTCGCTCTCGGGGTCCCAGCGGCAGGAGCAAGTGCCCTAGTGGCGGCAGCTGCTGCAACTGCTTGCTGGTATAGTTGGTCAGCGCAAATCAACGCATCTTTCTTATCGGAGGGGATGGTGATGATCATCACAGGTCCTGGCATCTTCAGGGTGTTGTAGGCGTAGTGTGACGCCGCCATGAACTTGGCCAGCGCTTGGCGGCCAAGGATCCCATTATAGGGCAAGGGGATCTTGGCAACATCAAACACGATCCTCTCCGTCCTGTAGTTCAGGTCGCTTCCAAAAGTCACGGGCAGCGTGACCATTCCCTTGGGTTGGCTTCTTCCCGGGTTGACCCCCTGAAACGTGCCCGTCTCTTCGAGGTCTCCATTGGGAATCTGCAGTTTCTCGATCACGGTAGGCGAGATCAAGTTCAGACCGGCCCCGCCATCGACTAGCATCTTTGTCACCTTGAGGTTGCGTATTGTTTGTGAAACCAACAATGGCAAGAACCCGATCGCAGTAGTGCGATCAGGGTGATCCTCAGTGTCAAAAATGATAGGTGTGCTGGACCACTTCAGCGGCCTTTGGGCATCAATCGACGGCTCTGCCGCTGTAATCTCTCGCGCCCACTGTTTAAGCCGGCGGTGAGAAGTATGCAGCGAGGCGCCGCCATCGATGCACATGGCCTCTGTAGCTTTCTGAAACTCTTGGTCACCGGATTCGTCGTCCTCTTCATGATCATCGTCTTCTGGCTTTCTGTCACGGCCCCGGGCGGGCCTCTCCTGTTGTTTATCCTTGCCGCGATGGCCCGCCTGGCCGTCACGCTTCTTGCCGGACCCCTCAGCACCGTCTTGGCCCTTCTCCTTGTCTCGCCTTTCATACTCAGCCCTCTGCTTCTCAGTGAGAAGCTCAACCTGTCGGCAGTCTTGGAGAGCATGGCCTTTCGTGCGATGGATCTTGCAGTATCGCTTGTCGGAGTTTCCTGGCTTCTCGGCAGCCGCCAAGGCCCGGCAGGCGACACATCCGGCAATTTCCTTGCCGGGGTCATCTACCTTGGTTTTCTTGGTGGAGCCGGTGTCATCAGATCCCTCGACGGGAAGCACGGCTTTACCTTTGAGCTTCCTGTTGCGGCGCCGGCCCTTCTTCGCCGGGGCGGCAGTATCCTCATCTGAGGAGTCGGTTTCCACGCCGCCATCTTCGCCAGGTTACTTCCTTCCCTCTTCAGCTCAGCCACATCTGTCAGCAAGAACATAGAGTTCTGCTACGTCTTTCACCTTGTTCATTGCCAGCTCTTCGCGCATCTTGCGATTACGCACGTTCTGATGGAACGCGCTGATGATGGCGGCAGGGTGAACATCAGGGATATTGTACTGTATCCGGCTGAACCTCTGTATATACTTGCGGAGACTCTCTCCTCCCTTCTGGGGAATGACGTGCAGGTCGCTCGCTTGGCCATGGGCTTGGTGGCCTCCAGTAAAGGTGCCCACGAACTCATGGCACAAATCCGACCAGGAGGAAATAGAGTCTACCGGCAAGTGCATCAACCATGACATGGCGTTGGGTTTAAGAGTCAACGGAAAGTAATTCGCAAACACCTTATCGTCGTGGGCTCCGGCAGCTTGCATCGCGATGGTGTAGATGCTGAGGAACTCGGACGGGTGGGTCTTGCCGCTGTACTTTTCGCCCACGTCAGGTTTGAAGGTGCGGTGAGTGGGCCACTGGAACTGCCACAGCTCAAGGTTAAAAGCCGGACAGCCTACCTCGTAAGGTAGGCCTCCAGGGCTCTCCGGTGCCGGGTGGTTCACAGCAGGCCCTGCTCGCCTGTCTGATTGGTGGTGCGCTCTGCGCCGGCGCTCGATAGTGTTCCGAGCGTCTTCATGTTCTCGTTCCCGAAGAACTTGGCGCTGGTCACAGTGGGTCCGCGGGTCAGACGACGCTATGGAGATTTCGTCGCCCGTAACGTTGCGACGGGCTGGCATCCGCGGTACCGGGCGAGGAGGAGGCGAGTGCACCGTGGTCGCGGTGCCGCCGGCTTTCCTGCCACTGGTGCGTGGGACTCCGTTGGAGCGTCGACCCGGGGGCTCCACCGGACTCGGTTCGTCTTTGTTGGCCACCGCAACAAGGCTTCGGATAGTGGCTCTCCATTCGTCGAGTTTCCCCGTAGTGGGAGGAAAATCAAGGAGCAACTGCGCGCGGGCTAGGGCTTCTGCTGGCGTTGGTGGCAGTGAAACCTGCATGGATCGCGACGCGCTTCAACTTCTGACCATGTCAGAAGGAGCTCTATCACGACCCCGCGGTCGCATGCCACCTTCACCAGCGCCTCGGCGAGCGGGCGGGTCTTCCACATCCCGGGAGTGGCACTCGGGGCTCTTTTCGCGGCGACGCCCGGGGTCTTCGGCGTGATTACGCCGTTCGTCACATGCCGCTTGAGAGGAACATGCCGTCAGCGCCGGCGTGGGAGTCTTGGAAGCCCTCGCGTCGCCTTTGGGCAGGGTGGCAGCGATCTTGGATGGCCCCGCGCCACCCGCGGAGGGCCTGGCTCCGTCCTTGGATTTGGCGGCGTGCGGCCCTTTACCAGGCGCACGAACATCGCCGCCTCCCAAACTCCGGCTGCTGGGACGGTGTTGGTGTTCGCGAACGGCGCCCCGGGTCCTTTCTGTGACCGGTCCGCTGCTCGCCCGCGTCGGGACAGGATGTCCGGCTTCCGACGGGCCAACCGCCACGGTCGTCTTCTTCTTGGGCGCCATGATGATGAAGAAGCGTCGAACTAACTGCTAAAGACGATTCTCACAACTGCGCCCCCTACCTGGCGCGCCAAAGATGTCGGTGGGAATGACACCTATGGGATCACAAGAATCCCTACTACAGTTGCGGGGCGCGGGGTCGTGAGAAGAGCGGATCAAACAGATAGAACACGATTCGTTTATCCAGGTTCCGGCCGCGAGGATGCGTAAAACCCTACTCCTACTTTGGTGGATTGTTTATCTGTGTTCTTGAACTAGCAATGGGGCGTGAGGAGCTCCAAAAAGCCGAATCCTCTTCCTGGTTGCCTTGGGCCTCCTTTTATAGGGAAGGGGTTGCCACAGTGGCACACAAGAGGTGGAAAGGGTACAGTGATGCGAGGTTATCCCCCGCATTACATGACAAGGTGCATTTAATGCGTCTTGCTTAGGTGTCATTGCTTTATCAGGGACGGGGGAGAGCCATGTCTCGTCCGTCGCCGCTCCCTCTTGCGTCGACACGCGCCCTGGCTAGCGGTGCCCGCGGTGCCATGTAGGCAGGCAGGCAGCTGAGGTTGCGCAGTGGTGGGTCTCCACGAAGATCCGCATGCCGCCACGTAGGTGCCTGCCCAGCTGGTTGGGTCGGCAGCTGCATGCGAACGGCGGTGGAGGTCTGATTGGCGTGGGCCTGATGGTGGCCCTACGGGTGTTCATGGCAAGGGCCTTGCCAGGGCCCCGGCAAGGGTCTTGCCGGAGCCCCGGCAAGGGTCTTGCCATGGTGCCTGCTGTCATCCCCGGCAAGGCTCTTGCCGGGGGCCTTGTGGTCCTCCTTTGCTGGGATCCCGCCGAGGATCATCATCTTCTGAAGTGTGTATCTGATCTTGAATGTCTTCACAAAGATCTGCATGCCACCACAGGGATGTCTCCCGAATCCTTGCCCCGTGGGGGCTGTGGACACAAGGGTGACTCGCTCCGTAGGTGTGGGGCGAGCTGCCACGACAAGGGTCTTCCGGGTTTGCTAAAACCGCCCCCCGGCAAGGATCTTGCCGGGGGAGTCCGCTTCGTCCCCTTTGCTCTTTGTGGTCTTGGCCTTGGCGTCGCTCTGCTCCTCCCGAGCTTCGGTCTTACCTTGGCTCACCTCCCTCGCCTTGCTCAGTGTGGTGGTGCCCGTGGCTCAGACTTCCCGTGCACAGTTATAGGGGTACAAAAAGTGTACCTATCTTTTTGTACACCGACATTCCGCTTTAAATCCTCAAACGCTTCATCAGCAGTAGAACTCTAGACGAATTGATCCGTCTTCTTCAGCATCTGATACAAAGGAATCGCCTTCTCACCAAGGCGGCTGATAAACCGGCTCAATGCGGCAATCCGACCTGCCAAGCGTTGAACGTCATTAATACACTTTGGTTTAGCCAAGGATGTGATAGCTGTGATCTTCTCCGGATTAGCCTCAATTCCCCTGTTGGACACCAGAAAACCCAATAACTTGCCTGCCAGTACACCAAAAACGCACTTGGCCGGGTTGAGCATCATCTTGTATGTCCGTAGGTTATCAAAGGTTTCCTTTAAATCATCAACTAGAGTCTCTTTCTTCCTTGACTTAACCACAATATCATCCACATAGGCATGCACATTACGGCCGATTTGCTTATGAAGGCAATTCTGCACACACCGTTGATAAGTTGCCTGGGCACTCTTGAGCCCAAAGGGCATAGATACATAGAAGAAGGCTCCAAAGGGAGTTATAAACATCGTCTTCTCCTGGTCCTTAACTGCCATCTTGATCTGATGATAACCAGAATATGCATCCAGAAAACTCAAACGCTCACAACCCGCCGTAGCATCAATAATTTGATCGATACGGGGGAGGGCAAAAGGATCTGCTGGACAAGCCTTGTTAAGGTCTGTGTAATCCACACACATGCGCCAGGTGCCGTTTTTCTGAAGGACCAGTACCGGATTAGCTAACCATTCAGGATGGAAAACTTCAATGATGAAGCCAGCCGCTAAGATCCTGGCCACTTCCTCTCCAATAGCTTTGCGTCTTTCTTCGTTGAACCGGCGGAGAAACAGTTTCACCAGTTTGTACTTAGGATGAACATTAAGAGTGTGCTCAGCGAGTTCCCTCGGTACACCTGGCATGTCAGAAGGCTTCCACGCAAAGATGTCCCAGTTCTCACTGATGAACTCGATGAGCGCGCTTTCCTATTTCGGATCCAAGTTCTTACTGATGCTGAACTGCTTGGACGAATCGCCAGGCACGAAGTCAACAAGCTTAGTCTCAGCAGCCGATTTAAATTTCAGGGCCGGATCATGCTCCGTAGTTGGCTTTTTCAACGGAGTCATGTCTGCCGGATCAACATTATCTTTGTAGAACTTCTATTCCTTCGTGGCACAAACCGACTCAGCATAGGCTGCATCACCTTCTTCGCACTCCAAAGCGATCTTGCGGCTTCCATGAACAGTTATTGTTCCTTTGTGACCCGGCATCTTGAGCTGTAAATAGACATAGCAAGGCCGTGCCATGAACTTAGCATAAGCCAGCCGTTCAAACAGGGCATGATATGGACTTTGAATTTTCACCACTTCAAAGGTCAATATCTCTGATCTGGAGTCATAATCATCTCCAAAGGCCACCTCCAGAGCTATTTTGCCAATAGGATATGCCGATTTACCAGGTACCACGCCGTGCAACACCGTATTCGACGGTTTGAGATTTTTATCTGTCAACCCCATGCGACGGAAGGTCTCATAGTAGAGGATGTTAATACAGCTCCCTCCGTCCATGAGTACCTTGGTGAACTTATAACCTCCCACCTGAGGCGCCACCACCAATGCTAGCTGACCCGGATTGTCAACCCGGGGAGGATGATCCTCTCTGCTCCACAAAATTGGCTGTTCAGACCAGCGTAAGTATCGGGGCACTGCCGGTTCAACAGAGTTTACTGCCCGTTTATGAACCTTTCGGTCACGCTTGTCCAAACTAGTGGTGAAAACATGATATTGCCCACTATTTAACTGCTTTGGGTGGCTCTGATAACCCGACTGTTGCTACTGATTGTATCCACACTGGCCGCTCTGGTTACCTTGATTGTTCTGTCCACCCTGATTACCACTGAAGCCTGGACCAGAATTTCCTCCACCGTAACCCGGCCCCGGGATCCGGATCCTGAACCGCCACCTGAACCGTGATCATACTGGAAATCATTAGAATTCTCGAACTCTTGCATAATGTAGCAATCCTTCCAAAGGTGGTTAGCCGGCATCTCCTTCGTCCCATGCTTCGGACAGGGCTGGTTTAACAGATAAGTCAAGCGGTCCGGGTTAGGATTAGGCGCTCCGCTATGATTCGGCGGTTTACCCTTTCGTCGCTGGCCCTGGTCCTGCGCGTTGGTATTAGCCAGAAAGTCCATGCTTCTATCCGTTTTATGCTTGCCTCTGTTTCCATGACCTGCCATGTTGTGTTGCTGCCCCTTGGAGTTGCTGCTCTTCTTTCCCTTCCCTGTCTTATTGTCGTCAGACTTGGGATCCTTGGTACTATCAGAATCAGCATACTTCACTAACGCAACCATGAGGGTCCCCATATCGTTGCAATGGCGCTTCAGCCGTCCCAATTTCAACTTCAGAGGCTCAAACCGGTAGTTGCCTTCCAATGTTATAACTGATGTATCGGCATTGATGCGGTCTGACGAATGCAAAATCTTCGAGACCCGGCGCACCCAACGGGTCGTTGATTCTCCTTCCTCCTGGACATAGGACGCTAAGTCCACTATCGACATAGGCTGCTTACATGTATCCTTGAAATTCTAGATAAATCGGGCTCTCAACGCGGCCCATGAACTGATAGAGTTGGACGGTAACCTCTTTAACCAAGTACGGGTTGTCCCTTCGAGCATCATGGTGAAATATTTTGCACATGCCGCATCATCCACATCAAGCATCTCCATGGCCATCTCATAGCTTTCCACCCATGTTTCTAGAGACAAATCGGTAGTGTAATTTGGTACCTTGAGCCGGCCCTTGAAATCTTTGGGCAGGCGCACATTGCGTAAAGCGGGGACAAGGCATGGTACCCCCAAAGAACTAGAAGTAACTCCTGGCTCGACCGAGGTGGTTGGACGAACTGGCGTAAGCTGGCGAGCCTCATACTACGCTGCTAACTCGGCCTCCCTGCGCGCTCGGGCCCGGTCCACCACTTCCTGAGCATCACCTATTCCACCTGGCGGGTTGTTGCCACGGGGCGCTTCAAGGCCTCGTGCATTACTTGACACGGCCGGTTCATCCATGCGCCTGCTGTAGTTCCGGCTCGGATGAGGGGTGGAGTGGATCCGGTCACGGCTGTATGAATATGCTTCCTGTTGAATCAAAGCTGTCCGAAGAAGCTCCTTAACCCGGCGCGTTTCCACCGCCTGCGGAGAATCACCTTTAATTGGGATGGCCTCCAGTCGTGAAGCGGCAGCAACAAGGTTATCCATCGGATTGGAATAATGACCCGGAGGTGTCGGGACAGGCTGAGGTACGATATTGTTCTGACGAGGCGGATCCATCAGGCGAGGCTGAACCGGCGCGCCCGTCCCAGGTGCTTCCGCCTGGTTTACCACCGGCGGGTTACTGGTTCCCGCTCCTAGGGTGTTAAAGAGATCTCTGGCTTCGAACATCGGAGGCAAGCGAGACCGGTGTTTCCTCTTCAGGACTTCATGTGACGCGTTCTGATCCAGCATAAGTCAATAAGCTTGTGCGTCCAAAGCGGCCCGTTCTGCAGTCATCCTGCATTCTCAGCTGCTAGGTCGGCATTGGCCTGAGTAATCGAATCCCTCGCTTTTGCAATCTCCGCATTGTGGGCGTCCTGATCCGCCGGGTTAGCCTCACCCATAAGCGTAGCCAACGCATCAAATAGATTAGACATAACTTGAGCCGGCGGGCGCACAGGGCCTCCTGCCCCGGCTGCTGTCGCCGTTACTGACCCGGAAATCATTGCTGCTGCGGTCGAAGAGTGGATCGCCGCCTGTGTACCTGCCATGAATATTCCAACCCGGTTTGGCAGATCAGAGGGGTCCGGAATACTGTCGCCATCGGAATAGCCCCCAATCCGGCCATCTTGTAACTGATATAACGATTCGGTTTCTCCGGTCGAGGACTCGTCCCCGGAATAAACGACAGTCTCACCACCAGATTCTGATCCATCCTCGTATTCCCCTCCATGGATGACTCCCATGAAGACACGCTTCACGGCCGGTTTAACCTGGGCAGATCGTGCACGCTGAGCCGTTTCAACGAGGTCGGTGCAGATGTCCGGCTCAGGGCCAGGTTCACCGATCTTGCCAATGAAGACGTGTATGCCACCAAAGGGGACTCGGTACCCTTACTCAATCGAGCCGGCCTCCGGGCCCCATCCTGCATCGTCGATGTAGAGCTTGCCGCGACAACTCTTGGTCATCCGGCCCACATCGTAACCCTTGATTCCTTCGAAGTTACCCTCCAAGAACTTGAAACCATCGTGCGATAGCCCCATGGTGGGCGCCAACTGTCGTGGTTTTGTCACGGCAGATGTCCTCATGGAAGGACTTAGTCATGGAGCCATCACTACGGGTTAGCTTGAAGGGGTTAAAGCGGACACAGGGACGCAAAAGAGTTTATATTAGTTCGGCCCCTTCGATGAAGGTAAAAGCCTACGTCTAGTTGTGATGGAATTGATGGGGTTTTGATGACTAGGGAGCAAACAAGCTTCGCCTAGGTCTCGAGTTGTTGTCTGTTGTCCTTGAACCGCCGCCGGGTCGTCCCCTTCTATACATGGGTGACGCCCGCCGGTTTACAGAGTCCCGACACCGGCTCATAGATGTGTCCAGTTCGGTCTCCACTATTCCTAACTTACAATACAAGTTACATACGGACGCCGGTTTACGGCTACAGGCCTTAAATCGGTTATGGGCCTTGAGCCCTCATCTGCCTTCATGGGCTTTAACATACTCAACTACTGCTGAAGTTAACCCGGCCTGTCCTGGCCGGTTTACGCCCAGTAGTAATATCCCCAGCAAGATTGGTTGGATAGAGGGCTCCTCCTCGTTACCTGATTCATCATAAGAAATAATAGGAGGATATTGGGAAGTCTCTTCCCTTTCACTAGTATTCTCTTCATCTTCTATTTGTTTTCTTTTCTTTATGTAGTTGGCAATATAAGGATTTTCAATGCAATTCACCGCACAATACATATAATTTTTTTCTAGATCAAAATGAAGAACTTTATCAAGGACAAATTTTGGAATATCCTTAGTTCTACGTTTAATTTCTTCATAACCCAAGAGCAAACTTAGTTCATTATGATGTGCAAGGGAAATCAAGTCATCACAATTTTGGGATACGATACGATCATGAAACAATTTGCATTGGGTACTAAAATGATCACGTTCATTGCAAAGTTCACAAGTAGGGCTAAGAAAAGATAAATTTTCAGCACATTCATCTAGCTCTTCTTGCAACAATTTGGTTTCTAAGTACTTATGCCTCTTGCAACATCTATCTTCCCTATTTGGTGTGTACTTACAAACCCAATTCACTCCACAAAAATTGACATGTTTATAGGAGGCATTTTCATCATAACTAGTGCAATCATCATTAGTACTATGGATATTCAAGGAGTTCATACTAACAACATTGCAATCATGCTCATCATTCAAAGATTTGGTGCCAAACAATTTAATGCATTCTTCTTCTAACACTTTAGCACAATTTTCCTTTCCATCATACTCACGAAAGATATTAAAAAGATGAAGCATATGACACAAACTCAATTCCAGTTTTTTGGTAGTTTTATTTTATAAACTAGACTAGTGCTAAAACAAGAAACAAAAAGATTCGATTGCAAGATCAAAAGATATACCTTCAAGCACTCACCTACCCGGCAACGACGCCAGAAAAGAGCTTAGTTGACGGGGTTTGAGTGCCGCTTACCTAGCCTCCCAGGCAACGGTGCCAGAAAAGAGCTTGATGTCTACTACGCAACCTTCTTCTTGTAGACGTTGTTGGGCCTCCAAGTGCAGAGGTTTGTAGGACAGTAGCAAGTTTCCCTCAAGTGGACGACCTAAGGTTTATCAATCCGTAGAAGGCATAGGATGAATATGGTCTCTCTCAAGCAACCCTGCAACCAAATAACAAAGAGTCTCTTGTGTCCCCAACAAACCCAATACAATGGTAAATTGTATAGGTGCACTAGTTCGGCGAAGAGATGGTGATACAAGTGCAATATGGATGGTAGATATAGGTTTTTGTAATCTGAAAATAAAAAAACAGCAAGGTAACAAGTGGTAAAAGTGAGCATAAATGGTGTTGCAATGATAGGAAACAAGGCCTAGGTTTCATACTTTCACTAGTGCAAGTTCTCTCAACAATAATAACATAATTGGATCATATAACTATCCCTCAACATGCAACAAAGAGTCACTCCAAAGTCACTAATAGCGGAGAACAAACGAAGAGATTATGGTAGGGTACGAAACCACCTCAAAGTTATTCTTTCCGATCAATCCGTTGGGCTATTCCTATAAGTGTCACAAACAGCCCTAGAGTTCGTACTAGAATAACACCTTAAGACACAAATCAGCCAAAACCCTAATATCACCTAGATACACCAATGTCACCTCAAGTATCCGTGGGTATGATTATACGATACGCGTCACACAATCTCAGATTCATCTATTCAACCAACACATAGAACCTCAAAGAGTGCCCCAAAGTTTCTACCGGAGAATCACGATGAAAACGTGTGCCAACCCCTATGCATAGGTTCATGGGCGGAACTCGCAAGTTGATCACCAAAACATACATCAAGTGAATCACGTGGTATCCCATTGTCACCACAGATACGCACGGCAAGACATACATCAAGTGTTCTCAAATCTTTAAAGACTCAATCCGATAAGATAACTTCAAAGAGAAACTCAATCCATTACAAGAGAGTAGAGGGGGAGAAGAAACATAAGATCCAACTATAATAGCAAAGCTCGCGATACATCAAGATCGTGCCAAATCAAGAACACGAGAAAGAGAGAGAGAGATCAAACACATAGCTACTGGTACATACCCTCAGCCCCTAGGGTGAACTACTCCCTCCTCGTCATAGAGAGCACTGGGATGATGAAGATGGCAACCAGTGAGGGTTCCCCCCTCCGGCAGGGTGCCGGAATAGGGTCCCGAGAGGTTTTTGGTGGCTACAGAGGCTTGCGGCGGCGGAACTCTCGATCTATTTTCCGTTGTGGAAGTTTTAGGATACGTAGGTATATATGGGTGCAGGAAATACGTCGGTGGAGCTTCGGGAGCCCCACGAGGCAGGGGGGCGCGCCCCCACCCTCGTGAACACCTCCCTTAGCTCCTGACATGGGGTCCAAGTCCATCCGGTAGCTTTCCTTCCAAAAATAACTTCTCCAGTTGATTTCGTTCCGTTTCGACTCCGTTTGATGTTCCTTTTCTTCGAAACACTGAAATAGGCAAAAAACAGCTAATCTGGGTTGGGCCTCTGGTTAATAGGTTGGTCTCAAAAATAATATAAAAGTGGATAATAAAGCCCAATATTGCCCAAAACTGTAGATAATATAGCATGGAGCAATCAAAAATTATAGATACGTTGGAGACGTATCACGTACTCGTGCGTCAACTGAGCTAGCAGCACGTTCCCAAGCTCCCTTGCCACCTGACACTACTTCCCAAGCACTCTTGACACAAGACGAGTTGGCAATATCAGATGAACCTTGTGAGCTTCAACAGCAAGAAGGTAGTTGCTGGAGTCAAGTTACAGTTGCATGCTTCTTTATATGTAGTCTCACAGTTTGATGTACACTAACACTTCCTATGTTTGTTGTTGGACTAGCACCTAGGCGCAAGAAGAAACAAACATCAGGGATAATGCTTGATAGGTTAACTAAATCTAGAGGAGGAAGAATGGAGATCCGTTTTGAGGCAGGTTTAAAAAGGCCACGTGATGCTACAGAGTCAGCCAAATTAGTATCAGAGGCAACGGTTGCTGTTAGGTGTCATGTACGTATCCTCCCAACATGGATTTAGTATAGGAATGACAAAGACGAAACCCAGTTCAACACCTTCCTCGACCATTTATTTGTAAGTATGGTTATGTATGGAAACTAGTAATATCGTCTTTCTCTGTCCAATACTTTCTAGGTTGCTGATAATGAGACTCCCATAATTTTCAATAGATGAGGTTCAAGTTGGATAGCCAAGATGATGCAACCAGACAAGCTTGCACCCATGTTTTCAAGTCTTCTCCGCGACAGTATCGGTATAACTTGAGGAAAACTCACTTTGAAGGCAAGGCTAACAGTGAACTTGCCCAAACATCTCTAGTGGAAAATATATCTGATGAAGAGTAGAGAGGCCTCATTGAACACTGGTTCGATCTAAAGTATCAGGTACACTATATATATGTCATCATATCACATGTTGAAGTCCTATTTATGCATGTGCCACACAAATCTATCTTCTTGTAGGTGAACTGTTCAAAGAACAAGGCCAACCGTACAAAAGTGAAATTCCAACAGACGACAGGATCTCGTAGCTATATTGCACACTGCGAGGCTCTTGTCATTAGCTGATGTTTCACTCTTTTCGCTGTACCATATTATCAGATCTATATTGACTTGTTCCAAATGCAGAGGAAAGCCCGCAAGGACCAAAAAGTACCTGAACCAAATGCTATGGAAATCTTCAAGGACTGTCACACCAGCAAGAAGAAGGGCATGACTACACCAGTCAAAGCCGCTGTTGTAAGTCCTTAATCCTCATGCCTTTTAACTACTACTTACTCTGACTTGTGCCTTGAACTGCATGGTTTGCAGCCAATGTCTATTACTCTTTTCAATTTTATACACAATTGTCTTAGCGTATCATTGCACCTTACAAGGTTTAAAAGAGAGGAGTGATGTTCCTTTGATCTTGACCCATAATCTAGTTCCGTGCTGGACTCGCCCACACAACGTTACAATTGCCTGTTTGTCTGTTCTCAGTTGTTTTGTGATATGAATTATGCTTACCGTATTATAAACTTCGTCTCTTTATCCTTAACCCCCAATACAATGTGAAGAAATAGACAATACATTAGCGATGGTACATGGTCATAAGTTTGAACCTGGTTTTATTATGTACTTTGCAATAAAATACAACTAATATTTTACATGGGTTCACCAAAATAAGTTCTGTATATATACCAAAGCTATTTTGTTTGGTTTTGCTGCCTCCTTAATATCTTCTGTTCTGGTACTACTAATGTAAAACCTCAACTTTTCAGCGAGCTTTGGAAAAAATGGTGGAACCGCCACCTTCTGAAGGCGGCGAGGCAACTATAACCGCAATGTCAGCTCTTTCTGCAGTGGGTCAGTACGTGTCCACTAACAGTGCCAAAAGCACGTTCCTGCGTAATACTGGGTTGGTTGTTAAGGCAATATCATCCAAATTGCCTCATGATCAAGATATGCAAGCTCAAAGCAATGTTGTATCTGCGCTCCAGACACAAGTCCATTCCCTAACAGAGACCCTTTGTGAAACAAGGAGGAACATTGCTCAATGTCGTCAAGATATGGATGGTTTTGAAACCAGACTATCAGACATTTGCTATGTTGTTCAGGAGCCTAGGGGAAATGAAGGCGAGGGTTATGGTGCTCCATCAGACAATACAACATGAAAACATAACAGTCAGGTAAAATGAACTAAGCTTCTGAACTTCTGGTGGTGCATTTATCTGCTAGACTGTTAAGTTTTATGCCAACCTTCCTTTTGTTATATAGTTGTACTTTGTTTTGGTGCGATACAAAATTTATTCTTAACGTGCAACCACCAGTTGAAGAAAACAACAATCCATTTTTGTATATTGTAGGGTGTTCCCTATATTTGCACTGGTGGCGATTTTTTATGCCGAGTGGATGTAAGCTGTGCAATCGCCTTAATAGCCTAGCGTTAGTTTCAGCCTTATTTATTTCCTAGTCTTCTTTTTCCCTGGTTTGCTAGTGGCCGCAACTACCATGGGCCATATAGGGGCCGTAGGATCCATGGGTCTCCTACGGGCCTTCGATAAATGGGCCTGTAATCGGTGGGCCTCGGGCCGTCGGATAAATGGGACTACATGGGCCGTAATCGGCCGTAATTGGTATCAGCCCAGCACGGTAACAGGCCATTAATAGGCTGTAGGATAGCAAGGGCTTAATTTTGTCACAGGCATAACGAGTCGTTAATGGGCCAGAATATAGGACGGGCTGGAAACGGCGCAACGGGTTAACAGGCCAGAAACAGGCCGATTCTTGCCATGGGCCGAATTTGGCCCATTAGGGTAACAGGCCCGTAATGGGCCGACTCTTGCCATGGGCCGAAATTGGCCCATTAGGGGAACAGGCCAGTAACGGGCCGACTCTTGCCATGGGCCGAATTTGGCCCATTAGGGGAACACGCCAGTAACGGGCCGGAAGTAATCGAGGGCCGAAAAGGAGCCCAAGAACGTATGGGCCGTCAATAGGCCGAAAGCTAACATGGGCTGGAAACGGCCCATGTAAATCATGGGCCGTTAACGGGTATAAAGAAAATTACTGTTCAGTATGGGCTAGAGTAACCGTGGGCCGGTAAAGGTCCGAAAGATACGAAGGTCTCATATGGGCCGAAAGACGTCGTGGGCCATACATGGGCCGAAAGTGAAATGGGCTGGTGTTATATTCGATGGCCCACCTGACGTTGTTGGTCCGATTTCCTTTAGGGCCTAACGGGCCGTGAGTTAACAGGCCGTAAAATGGGCTATTTGCAAAGAGACCGTTAACAGGCTTTTCATGGGCCAGCCCGTTCACTTTTGACCAAGTCAAACGGGCCGGCTTTGTAAGCTAAATGGGCCACTGTTGGGCCGTGCCACGTGTCGACATATCATAGGCGCCTATCTGACCCACTGACGAGCTGACACGTGTTTCGTCCGGCCAATAAGAATTTTACACGTGGAAATTTCCCATTGGTCGGGGCTGTTAATGGGTTATTGGATCCAAAACCCGACCCGATAGCTTAACGGTGTTCCATTACGGTGGATGCCACGTGTCGGTCACCCTTGACGAAAGCACTTCTGTGAAGCGCGATTTATCGTCATGGAAGTGGACACTTCCGTGATGATAATTTTGGCAATGTCATGGAACACTTCCACGACAGCACAGGTATGACTATCTTGATTCTGTCATAAATTTGTCATGGATGTACATGCATGACAGAAAACGCGACCTACTGTGACAAACATGTATCATCACGGAAGTGTATTTTTTTTGTGGTGAACACCTAGATGAGGTAGATCCTTTCGTGGCACTGCACAAAGAAATTATCGCAAAGAAGTATCGTGACCGGGGGGTATGCAGGACGGACGCCTAAGTTACTAGAGAGCACAACTCCACTTTCCTGCATTGGTTCAAAGAGCATATTATTGCTAATCCCCCAGAGGAGGGCTCTAAGGACAGATTGCTCATATACGCCTTAGCACATGGCCCCTCACCCAACCTCCTAACCTTTTAGGCATACGATATCAATGGATACACGTTCTACACGGAGGCCAAAGATATGGATAGTGATGATCAGAACTCAGGGGGGATGATGGAATGCATGACCGGCAACGACAACGACGCAACTGATAGATTTTACGGAAGGGGCGAGGAGATCTAGGAGCTTGACTACTCTGGACTACACAACACGACGATGTTCCGTGTCAGATGGGCTAAGAATGTCGAAAGAGAAAACCGGAATTTCACTACCATGACTATACCTGACGCCAAGTGCACTACCGTGAATGCTATCGCAAAAAATGAGCCATGGGTACACGCTAAGCACGTGACACAATGCTTCTTCATAACCGACCCGCGCAATCCCAGCCGTGTTGTTGTGAGGAGAGGCAAAAGGAACATCATTGGAATGGATGGAGTCACCAATGAGGAAGACTACGATCAGTACGGCAACCCAATGAGGGAAGATGATGATGATGATGAAGTATAGGTCAAAAGAAGAATCAATAGTACATTACCTAAGAAAAATCGTACTCCATGGAAAACGCAAAGTCACAATGAGGGGCTCAATTATTCTTCAACGAACAAGAAGGTAAAGAAGCAGACTCAAAAACGAAAACGTCAACGCTGAGGAACCGTATGTTATCGGTCAAATGATGTAATATATATGTTCCTAGTTTGTATACACACTTTGCCATTATTATGCATGGGTCCAATGATGTAATATATATGTTCCTATTTTGTATACATATTTAACCGTAAAATGATGCAATATATACCGCCTTCAATTCCCTTAGTTAACTACTCTCGGAAAAAAAAGTGAGAGAAAATAAAGGAAGAGAAAATAGAAGGAAACAAACGGGAAAACTGTTATATAGGTACTGGTTATAGCAGCAGCACGCTTTCCAGAAAAGAGCTACAGCTAGTCAAGGTAGCAGTAGAGGTTTCTACACGAAACCGCTATAGCTACCACGAGTAGCTATAGCGCATTTTGCCTAAACGCCCTACTACTATGCCCACTTAACCCCAAAAATCCCCATTCCTCTCTTCATCCCGCCTCTTTTCCCCCAAATCCCCACACTCTCTCTTCACCCGTCGCGCCGCCGGAGCCCTTGTCGCGCCTCTGTGCTCGCCCCCGACCCCGACACCGACCGACCCCGGCGCCGGCTCCGGCCCCCGACCCCGACACCGGCGCTCGGGCCCACGGCCCTGGCCCCGACCCCGGCGCTCGCCCATGGCCCCGGCGCTCGACCCTAACCCCGACCCCTCCCAACCTCGGGCATCGTCGGGCCTGCACCCTCTGTAAGCCCCCACCTCTCCCCCTCTCTCTGGTAGCTAGGTTTTTTGGTTAATTTAGTTAGGTTTTAGTTAGGGCAGATGGTTAATTAGGTTATATATGTGGACATGTGATGTTTTGGACATGTCATATTTGGAAATTTGGACATGTCATTTGGACATGATGATTATGTGCAGGGTAAATGATCCGAGTGGCCTATGTTACGCTGGAATGTTGATTCATTTCCGTTCCAGTGAATTTCAGGCGCTCGATATGTCCATTTTTTAGCAAAGGTCATGCCGAAATTTTCCGTGAATTTTGGCATGATTTGTGCTAGATAGTAGGCATATCGAGTGCTTGGAAACGACATTCCGGCAAACATAGATTTCTTTTTTATGTCATTTCTCATTTTTTCATAGTTTTAGAATTAAATGAGGAGACTTAATCATAGGAAACATGTCGAACAACGAAGAAACTGGGCCTTCTGACCAAGATGCAGACGAGATGGATTGTGAGGGTGAACAAGAGTACCTCGACTATTTGACTGCTAAGAAAATGCAAAGTTCAGGTTTGCAGGTCGGCCTCGATGATGGTACTGACGCCGACATCGACACCGATGGCGCCGGCACCGATGGCGGCACCGAGACCAGCGGGGAAGGTACCGGCGAGGAACATACCGGCGGGGAAGGTACCGATGCCACTACCAAAAAGAAGAAGCAAAAAAAGCAGATGATACGAAAGCCTAACAAACTAGGGATTGGACGACTGGTGATCACAAAGATGGCACCTGGCAAGTTTGAGCCATTAGAGCCGGAAGAACCTCGCAAGTGCTATGGGAACCAAGTAGGGTGCATCTTATAGGAATGCGCGAGCATCAACGACGGTGACTTAAGTAGTAAAGAACATTTGACACAGCTGCTCCTGACGAAGTTGCACAAGAGATTCAAGTTCCCCGACCGGGATGATAAAATAGAAGAACCGTGGGATGATCCGAAGATGAAAAATATTAACAATCACGCCATGGGCATGTTCAGCAATGATTTGGCCTCCTGGAAAGCGAGGGTGAAATGAGCTATTGAGGCTGAGGAACCCCTGTCCAAGATTCTGGTAGAGGAGTTCGAAATGTTCAAGGACACTTGCGCTACCGAGGCAGCCAAGTCTAAGGCTGCAAAATTCAAGAGCCTTCAACAAAGGAACATGGGGAAGCATCGCCTTGGAAGCCGTGGCTACCTCGGTAAAAGGCCCATATGGGATAAGGAGGACACGGAACGTGAAGCCGCGGGTCTCCCAGACCATTTCACGAAGTTCACCAACCCCTTGGAGCGTGACTTCATCAGGGCCCGCTACAAGTGGGACAAGGAAAAGAAGGTTTTTTACACAGACCAGATCACGAGGAAATTGATTAGACTACTGGTAATTATTCTTTTACCACCTTACATTTAGCTCCAGAGCAGGAGAAGCAGCACCAGCTTGCAGCCGAAAGCCCTACTTCTCCGATGAGGCCCAAGTGGGACACCCCTCTCAACCGGGCCTTGAACGAACTTAAGGGACTCCCTTTGGCCTAGCGGCCGCAATATGGTCGTGTGCACGGCGCTGGAGACGGCGCCATGTGGAAGGTGTTTTACAACAAGGGCCCGGAGGCCAAGAAGTAGAAAAACAAGTTTAGTCAGGTGGACATCGACGAGAAGGTGAAGCTTGCGGTCGAGAAAAAAGCAGCTGAGGACGCGAAAAAATAGCCGAGGAGAAAAATGAGTTGCTACTGCAAGCAGTCAATGCAGCTGTAACTGCCTGCAGAAATGATTTCACTACTAACTTGGTTCCAGCTATCATCAACTGGACGAAGGAAAATCCAGATAAGATGGTACATGATTTCCCCTTGCCCAGTTTCATTGGGAGCAACTCCGTGAACAACAACACCACCGCACCATCACTTGCTCACGCAACCGGGCCTCCTCTCGCAGTAGCTCCCGCTCATAGCAGCCCGTCCTCAGTCTCTAGCGTGCTAGGTGGGCCTTCGTCTTTGGCTGAGCTCGACGCCATCACGGTAATTATATGTAGCACCAACATAGAATATTCCGTTTTTGTTGCCTTTCGGATGTTTTACGCCACAGACATGTGTTTGCAGGCCGAAGAAATCCCGTGCACCATACTCTACTTGATCAAAGGCCAGAAGGTGGACGTGGGAAAGGGGATGATAATGAACCCCTTGCAACCCACGTTCCACAACCTCCCGATCCCTGCTGAGCACTTCAGAGTTAACTTGTCCAGCGTGAAATCGGGGCACGAGCATTTGCCTCCTCCAGTACATCCTTTGGGAGAGGACGACGAGACCCCGCCATGGATTGGAAACTGCAAGGGTTGGGTGCCTCTATGGCCGAAGAATCTTATTCGTCTAGAGCCGGCCGAGAGCACACCAATAACCACACATCAACAACCATGTGCGGAGACCACCACCCCTCCTATGCAATTACCAGCTCCCGTAATGTCGGGTGAGAGCAGCGGACGACGTGATGAAGGGGGTGCAATAGTACTGGCTGATGTAATCGGTCCTATAGAACATATAATGGATGATGAGACGGAGGTTGACCCAATGGGTTTCCCCAATACAAACGCATATGACTGTGACATAGATATGATGAGTCAACCATATGACGAATCGGGCTATCAGCATGCTAATGAGGATATGGATGATCTGCCCGGGCAGGAAGGTCGTAGCAGGGATTGCAAAAAGTCTCTCTTCATGAAATCCTCATAGGACACGCTTGAAAATGCCGCCTCAACATAGGCTCAACTAGCCGAGGGTCGTACAATGCTTAGCCCGGGAACACTGGGGCAGGAGTTAAGGAAGGTTCTGGAAGGTGTGCCCAAGAAAATGGAGAGGAAGAGATCAGGGAAGATAGCTGCCTCCAAACAAGCCAGAGCACATAGCAGCCAGATGATGGATTCTGAAGAGCGTGTACCCGTGAAAGGTGCGGTCATGTTCCATCTCACGGGCAAGCCGATGCTACCGTCAAAACCACTGGAGGCACTATCAGGGGGTCTGAGGAGACTACACGACCATGTGTTGTCGACTGAGAAAAGCCTACTAGCCTCGAAGGATCCAGGATATCTGACATTCGTGGCTCGTGTGCCTGAGGGGAAGTGCTACGTCGACACACGGCCCGTGGAGGTGTTCTTCCTGTGGTTTGACCATATCTTTGAGATGTTTTTGACAGGGCGGCTCGATTTTACAATCGTTCGCCTTTTGTGCTACATATGAGCTCCGTCATGAAGAGAGAAGAAGTCTCGCAAATTTGTGTGGCGGATCCGTACTACATGCCCGAGTCTTTCCTGAGTCTCGGCGACTTTGAGCGTGGAACTGCTAGGGACTACCTCCAAAACTTCATGGTACAAAATAAGGACCAGGAAATTGTCCTCCTGCCTTATCATCCAAAGTAAGTCAGTTCCGGACAACCCTTTCATACATTTAAATCATTCCTTCTCGCTCATATGAAGAATAATTTGAGGTATCTTTTCCCCGCAGAAAGGGGCACGCCGTCCTTATCGTTCTTTACCCGCTAGTCTCCCACGCCGTGTATTTCGACCCTTCCAAAGACTACGAGAAGAAGGACTACACCCACATAATGAATATTCTGGATGATGCTCTCCTAGGCTTTAGCATTAGAGGTGGCCACATGCAGATCAGGAAACAAATGAACAAGAAGATGGGTTTCGCGCATAAAACTAACTTCTGTTGCATCCATGTACCAAAACCAAGCAAGAAGGATGGATTCTACATCCTCCATCTCATGATTGAGTTCAACACGGATCACCAAAAGCTTCGGATGACAAGCAGAAATGATGAACATATCCACAAGTGGCTAGACTCTCATGGAGAAGCGGATTATAAACTTAGAGATGACTTCTTTTGCATCCAAAGGGACATTGCGACGATCATCATGAAAGAAGTCGTCAATGAGAAGGGGATGTTCCACCATGGCCCCATATCGTGAGCCGACATCCGAAATTGCATAGGCATGCAACGTCAAGACCTCACGTTGTTCAAGAAGCTAGGGTCCATCCTTGATGATATGGAAGGATGGAACTTCTAGTGATTTATGATGCCGATGATGATGATATGTGTCGGTTGAACTTGTATACTTTCTGTAGCGATGAAACTTTGTGATGTCCACGGGCCCTGCCGAACTTGCGTAATGCTACTTTGTTTGTTTGGGTACGATGACCTGCGTACCTCTAGTTAATTAGTTTGCGTACTGTATGTTGCATCTAGTTGCTAATTAACCCTTTCTTTTTCGTGTTGCTCTAATATATTTTGTTGCATATATATGATTGTGCATCCTCTTGATGAACATGCATCTCTAACAGGTACCTAGTTTCTTGATGGCGAGATGGCGGTGCTATGTCGTGTACAAAGGGAAGGTTCCGGGTGTGTGCAATGAGTGGCCTGAGTGTCAGGCGCAAGTGAATGGGGTCTCGGGCGCCAGCCATAAAGGCTTCAAAAGCAGACAAGGAGGAGAAGCTAGTTACTTAAGGTTCATTCTAGCGCGAGAGAGGACTCGTAACCGCCGCCTCATGTACTGCATAGTTCCGCTCTCCCTCATTGTGATAGCTCTTCTCGCATATACCATTGTTTAGATGGATGACGTTATAGTTGCAAGTATTCGAGACATGCATGTATCGCTATTTTCGAGATGATGACGAGATACCACTTTGTATTGGATGATGATTATGATGAGACTATTTGTATGTATATGCTATGATTACATTGGTATATGTATCATGATGACATTTGTATCTGCTAGAGATTCTTGTATAAAGCCAGTTCAAATACAAAACAAATATGTTGAAAAAAACAAAAACTACTAAAATTAGTAGTAGCGAGTGGAGAAAAGTTAGCAGCAGCGCCACGATAGCAGTAGCGCGTCCAGGCAACGCGCGCTAGAGCTATTAGCAGTAGCGAGCTTCCACGAAGCGCGTTGCTGCTACACTTGTATAGCAGTAGCGCCTGTGAGCACGCGCTACTGCTACGTGTTAGCTGTAGCGCCTTATTAGTAGTGTCGGTCCCCGCGCTACTGTTACACCTAAATCCCGCGCTACTGCTAGCCTTTTCCCTAGTAGTGTACGTCTCCAACGTATCTATAATTTTTGATTGTTCCATGCTATTATATTATCTATTTTGGAAGTTTTATATGCATTTATATGCTATTTTTTCTGATTTTTGGGACTAACCTATTAATCTAGAGCCCAGTGTCAGTTTCTGTTTTTTTCTTGTTTTTGAGTTTCGCAGAAAAGGAATATTAAATGGAGTCCAAATGAGTTGAAAATTTATGGTGATATTTTATGGACCAGAAGAAGCCCCCGAAGCAAAAGAGTTGGGCTAGAAGAGCCATGAGGCATCCACAAGGGTGGATAGCGCGCCCTACGCCCCCCCCTCGGGCGCACCCTCCGGCCTTGTGGTTGACTCATGGACCCCCTGACGTGAAACCGACGCCAAAAATTGCTATAAATATAGAAAGCCCAAAAAGAAACCTAGATCGGGAGTTCCGCCGCCGCAAGCCTCTGCGGCCACCAAAAACCAATCTAGGCCCCATTCTGGCACTCTGTCGGAGGGGGAAATCATCACCGGTTGCCATCTTCATCATCCCGGCGCTCTCTGTGACGAGGAGGGAGTAGTTCACCCTCGGGGCTGAGGGTATGTACCAGTAGCCTTGTGTTTGGTCTCTCTCTCTCTCTTGTGTTCTTGATTTGGCATGATCTTGTTGTACCGCGAGCTTTGTTATTATAGTTGGATCTTATCATGTTTCTCCCCCTCTACCTTCTTGTAGAGGGGGCTGAGCACTCCGGCATCCACATGTACCCACCGTGATTGAAACCCACTCGCAGACGGCGGGAGCTCAAAATCAATCCCCGAGCCAGCCGTCGCCACCACAACCTGGAAGCTCAGGCACCCCGATCACTACAGGGGATCAGTCAGCACTAGTAGAAAAGGGGGCAACGGTCCAGGCCGAGTTAGCCCATTAGTCCCGGTTCAGTCTAGAACCAGGACCAATGGGGGCATTGGACCCGGTTCGTGAGCCCAGGGGTCCGGCCGGCCACGTGGGCCATTGGTCCCGGTTCGTCTGGACCTTTTGGTCCCGGTTGGTGGGATGAACCGGGACCAATGGGCCTGGCTCCTGGCCCACCACCATTGGTCCCGTTTCGTGGCATGAGCCGGGACCAAAGGCTCCCCTTTAGTCCCGGTTCATGCCACGAACCGGGACCAATGAGGTGCCTATATATACCCTCACCCGCGAGCAGAGCACTCCAGTGCTCTGTTTTTCTCTGGCCGGCGAGGGGAGGGGTTTGTGGTGCTCTAGCTCACCTCCTATGCACATGAGGTGTTCGATGAAATGCCCGAGCCACACTAGTTAAGCTTTCTCCTCTCGAAGCTCGACCTCAAAGCTCCATTTTCCTCGAGATTTGTCTAGATTTAGCGGTCCATCACGCCCCACCCCCGTCTTCACCGCCGTCGATCACCCGCGCCGATCTCATCACCGACAGCACCGTAGTGAGCCTCTTGTTCTTATCTTCTTTCTGAAAGGAAAAATATTGTTACTTGTATGTTTAGATAGATACTTGTAAAATTTTCTTACTTTTATTATTGCATCTTATATAGTGCGATGGTTTTGGTATCCGCCCCCGTCGGCCCTCGTCCTGTCTATGATTCGGATGTGGTATATATATTATCTTTATAACTATTGGTTCATTTATTGTTTATGAAAATTATGCGGACCAACGTGACATGGATTTTATTTATCTAGGATGTATGTGAACCGGAAATTCCAACTGACCCTATTGTCGAGTGGTTAAATTAATTGAAGTAGAAAACAATTTCTTGAATGAAAAAATAAAAAAAATTGAGGAGGAGAAGATGATATTGTAGTTGCATGTTGCGGATGTCGTCGATGATCACAAGATCAAGATGGATGCAATGCGCTTGAAGATTAGAAAGATTAGAAAATATGCCATTCATACCGAGGCTTGGTATCATTATGCCGTTGGATCAACTGTTACCTTAGTTGCGATTATGATCGCCTTTTTCTCACATTAAAATGTTTTACATAGTTTCAATGTATGGTTTAATTAATTAGATGCTCTGGAGAGCTATATGTTGTTAGATGAGAACTATGTATGTACTTTGGTTTTAATGTGATGATGAACTTATATTAATTTGGACACTTAATTATATATAATGCACGTAGATGAACCGGCAATGGATGTACGGTGACAGACACACCTCCGAGTACATTAAGGGCATGCATGAGTTTCTCGATGCGGCTGAGGCAAACAAGCATAATGGTTTTATGTGTTGTCCATGCCCTGATTGCGGGAATACGAAGTCTTACTCTGACTGGAAAATCCTTCACACCCACCTGCTTTACAAGGGTTTCATGCCACACTATAATGTTTGGACGAGGCACGGAGAAATAGTGGTTATGATGGAATACGACGAAGAAGAAGAGTACGATGACAACTATGTGCTCCCTGAATACGGTGATGCTGCAACAGGGGGAGCTGGTGAAGATCAAGAGGAACCAGACGATGTGCCCAATGATGCTGCAACGGGTGAAGCTGCTGAAGATCAAGAGGAACCAGACGATGTGCCCGATGATGATGATCTCTGCCGGGTCATTGTCGATGCAAGGACGCAATGCGAAAGTCAAAAGGAGAAGCTGAAGTTCGATCGCATGTTAGAGGATCACAAAAAAGGGTTGTACCCCAATTCGAAGATGGCAACACAAAGCTCGGTACCGTAATGGAATTGCTGCAGTGGAAGGCAGAGAATGCTGTGCCTGACAAAGGATTTGAGGAGCTACTGAAAATATTGAAGAAGAAGCTTCCAAAGGATAACGAATTGCCCGACAGTACATACGCAGCAAAGAAGGTCGTATGCCCTCTAGGATTGGAGGTGGAGAAGATACATGCATGCCCTAATGACTGCATCCTATACCGCGGTGCATACAAGGATCTGAACGCATGCCTGGTATGTGGTGCATTGCGGTATAAGATCAGACGAGATGACCCTGGTGATGTTCATGGCGAGCCCCTCAGGAAGAGGGTTCCTGCGAAGGTGATGTGGTATGCTCCTATAATACCACGGTTGAAACGTCTGTTCAGAAACGGAGAGCATGCCAAGTCAATGCGATGGCACAGTGAGGACCGTAAGAAAGACGGGAAGTTGAGAGCACCCGCTGATGGGTCGCAGTGGAGAAAAATCGTGAGAAAGTACTGGGATGAGTTTGCAAAGGACCCAAGGAACGTATGCTTTGCTTTAAGCGTGGATGGCATTAATCCTTTCGGGGAGCAGAGCAGCAATCACAGCACCTGGCCTGTGACTCTATGTATGTATAACCTTCCTCCTTGGATGTGCATGAAGCGGAAGTTCATTATGATGCCAGTTCTCATCCAAGGCCCTAAGCAACCCGGCAACGACGTTGATGTGTACCTAAGGCCATTAGTTGAAGAACTTTTACAGCTGTGGAATGGAAATGGTGTACGTACGTGGGATGAGCATAGACAAGAGGAATTTAACCTAAAGGCGTTGCTGTTCATGACCATCAATGATTGGCCGGCTCTCAGTAACCTTTGAGGACAGACAAACAAAGGATACCACGCATGCACACACTGTTTAGATGACACTGAAAGTATATACCTGGACAAATGCAGGAAGAATGTGTACCTGGGCCATCGTCGATTTCTTTCGACCAACCATCAATGTCGAAAGAAAGGCAAGCATTTCAAAGGTGAGGCAGATCACCGGAAGAAGCCAGCCATGCGTACCGGTGATCACGTACTTGCTATGGTCAATGATTTACACGTAATCTTTGGAAAGGGTCCCGGCGCACTAGCTGTTCCGAATGACGCTGAGGGACACGCACCCATGTGGAAGAAGAAATCTATAATTTGGGACCTACCCTACTAGAGAGACCTAGAGGTCCGCTCTTCAATCGACGTGATGCACGTGTCGAAGAACCTTTGCGTGAACCTGCTAGGCTTCTTGGGCGTGTATGGAAAGACAAAAGATACACCTGAGGCACAGGAGGACCTGCAACGTTTGCATGAAAAAGATGGCATGCCTCCAGTATGAAGGTCCTGCCAGCTACGCTCTTACGAAAGAAGAGAAAGAAATCTTCTTTGAATGCCTGCTCAGTATGAAGGTCCCGATTGGCTTCTCGTCGAATATAAAGGGAATAATAAATATCCCAGAGAAAAAGTTCCAGAACCTAAAGTCTCATGACTGCCAAGTGATTATGACGCAACTGCTTCCGGTTGCATTGAGGGGGCTTCTACCGGAAAACGTCCGATTAGCCATTGTGAAGCTATGTGCATTCCTCAATGCAATCTCTCAGAAGGTGATCGATCCAGAAATCATACCAAGGCATGCTAGGAGCGGACTCAATAATATGCAGGGACGGGCATTCTTGGTCTCAAGCACACTACACAGTTCTACAGAACTCTACCTTGGTGACCCCGTATGTCGATGAACACAAGAACAGTCTGCGCTCCAAACACCCGGAGCAGTGCGACGACTGGATTACATGTGAACACATTAGGACTTTCAGCAGTTGGTTGGAAGCACGTCTCAGAGGTGACAACACTGTTTGTGATGAGTTGTACTTGTTGTCCAGGGGACCATCTTTGACTGTATTGATTTACAAAGGATACGAGATAAATGGGAATACATTTTACACGACTGACCAAGATCAAAAGAGCACCAACCAAAACAGCGGTGTCCGCTTTGATGCAACAACCGAGAAGGGAAAGGACACATATTATGGTTACATACTGGACATATGGGAACTTGACTACGGACAAGATTTTAAGGTCCCTTTGTTTAAGTGCAAATGGGTCAATCTGTCAGGAGGCGGGGTACATGTAGACCCACAGTACGGCATGACAACAGTCTATCTGAAAAATCTTGGGTACACTCATGAACCGTTCGTCCTAGCCAATGATGTGGCACAGGTTATCTATGTGAAGGACATGTCTACCAGACCGAGAAAAAGAAAAGATAAGGAAACGAATACATCATACGATGAGCCAAAGCGCCACATAGTTCTTTCAGGAAAAAGGGACATCCTGGGAGTGGAGGGCAAGACAGACATGTCTGAAGATTATGAAAAGTTTCATGAAATTCCACCCTTCAATGTCAAGGCTGACCCAAGCATCCTGATAAACGATGAAGATTATCCATGGTTACGGCACAATAAGCAAATGACACAAGCGAAGAAAAAGTGAAGACTTTCTCCCGCAACTATTATGATGATACCATGCCAAATTTGTAACAGACGAGTATGCTATGCCAACTTTTTCAGAGTTCATTTGAAAACTATGAATTTAGGTCGAATTTTCTCTATATGTGCATCTATGTTCATTTTTTTAGTAAATTTAATCACAAACTTGTGATTCACACAAATTTCAAAGAATTCAAATTTTAACTATTCAAATTTGAAAACTAATGGCACTAACAGGAAGTTTATATTTTTTCTAAAACTAATGGCACTAATAGAAAGTTTATAATTTTGCTGACCTAAAAGCAAAAAGAATTAAAAAATAAATAGCAAAAAAGAAAAAAATGCCTATAATATTTGTTATGACTAACTAAAATTACCAAATTGAGTATAATAATAAAACATAGTAATATTAAAAAGCAGGAAAAAGATTGACTCAAAAATCAATTTTTATAGTAAAGTTTTTCATAACTAGTGATTCACCCAAATTTAAACTATTCAAATTTTAAAACTAATGGCACTAACAGAAAGCAAAAAGAATTAAATATAGCAACAATAAGTATTTTGTTGTAAGTAGAAAAAAACAAAAAAACAAAATAATGCAACCTACTGGGCACCCACGGCCTGAATACGACTAGAAACCCTACCATGGGCCAGGATTCAGGCCCGCAGGAGGCCCAGTAGGCCCATAGGCACACATTGCACGGTTAGGCCCGAAAGCTTGCTTTAGAGAGGAGCTTGAGAGGGAAGGCGCACCGCACCTTATAAACAGGTGCGGATCCCTCTCAACTAGCGAGGTGGGACTAAACATTTGGGCGCACAGCACAAGGCCTTTGGTTCCAGTTGGTGCCACCAACCGGGACCAAAGGGGGCATTGGTCCCGGTTGGTGGTACAAACCGGGACCAAAGGCCCCCCTTTACTCCCGGTTGGTGCCACCAACCGGGACCAAAGGCCGCCGCATCCCGCCCTTTGGCCTGCTGAAAAGAGGCCTTTGGTCCCGGTTGGTGGCACCAACCGGGACTAAAGGGGGGCATTAGTCCCGGTTGGTTTCACGAACCGGGACCAATTCTCTTGCTATATAAGCAGCACTTAGCAGTTTTCGACCAAATCACACACTTCTCCCCCGACGCCCCCTGCTCCTCCTCGTCGCCGTCGCTGCCCGACGCCCCTGCTCCTCCTCGTCACCATCGCCACCGACGCCGTCAGGCTGCTCGCCTTCACCGTCGCTTCTGCCACCGATGCCATCAGGCTGATCGCCTTCGCCGTTGCCGCCGCCCCCTGTGAGCACTTTACAGCCCCTCCCGTACCGCGCCCCTGCGCCGGCCCCTGTCCTGCGCGGCCACCGCGCCGCCGCCCCTGACCTGCGGGGCTGCCGTGCGCCGCCCCTGCCCTGCGCTGGCGCCGCGCGCCGCCCAGCCGCCCCTGCCCTGCCCCACCGGCGCCACCGCGCTGCCGCCATGCCCCTCTGCCCCGCCGGCGCCACCACTTTTTTATTAGTTTAATTTTTTTCATATATATAATGTATGTGTATGTATGTGGCTATATGTTTTTGTTCATATGTTGCAATGTGTTTTTTTATTTTTATTAGTTTATTTTTTTGTTCATATATGATGTATATGTGTATGTGGCTATAATGTATATGTGTATGTGATGTATGTGGTTAGAATTTGCTAAATATATATGTTAAAAATGTTTTTTTGTTCATAGAAAGTTTTTTGTTCATATATAGAAAGTTACAACTTTAGAAAAGTTTTATATATGCAAAAGTTACAATTTTACAAAAAGAAGAATAGGAAAGAAGAAAATAAGAAGAGGAAAGAAAGAAGAAGAGGAGAGGAAAAGAAGAGGAGAAATAAATAAGAAGAAGAAAAAAGAAGAAAAAGAAGAGGAGAAGAAGAAAGGAATAGTGGAGAGGAAGAGAAAATAGAATTCTATTTTCTCTTCCTCTCCACTATTCCTTTCTTCTTCCCCTCTTTTTTTTCTTCTTTTTTTTCTTCGATCTTCTCGAACATGAGAGGAAGAAGAGGATAAAAAAATAAGAGGAAGAAGAAAAAAAGAGGAGAAGAAAGAATTAGAGGAGTTCTTCTCCTCTATTCTTTCTTCTCATCTTTTTTTCTTCTTCTTCCTCTTTTTTTATTGGGAACGAGGGTCGTCGAGGGACATAGATGTAGTGTCGTCATTGTCGATATACCCGCCCCCTCCCGATAGCTTCAACACGTGGGGGGGGTGTCGATATTACCCCCTCCTTGAAGCGTTCTCGAGGCCACCCCTAACACTTGAAGCGTTGTCGAGGCCACCCGAAACCCTAGAGAAGCAGCGTCGAGGCCACTAATTAATATGATTCCTTATTGTGATTAGCTAGCTAGATCTACGTTTGCCACTAATATATCCATCTGTCATGTTTGGATAATAATTGCCATGTTGTACGTATTTGTAGAAATTATGGACACCGACCGAGACGAAGCAAAAGAAGCATTGTTGAGGGACATAATCGCAGAAGGAAGTGATGTCGTCTCGTTGTTTCTCAACGACACCGATGGTCTGGAAGGAGAGGGTGAAGAAGCTGGCTCCGATGACCTAATGCCGGTGCAAGAAGGAGAACGTGAGGACGGCTTCGGTGACCCAATGCCGGTGCAAGAAGGAGACCGTGATGACGGCTCCGGCCAGGTATATATATATTAGTTAAGCCTGTGCTGACTAGCTAATTGATGCATTCATTGTTTTGGTATGTACACATATTAATTAAGTCTTTGTTCTTTTTTCTAGCCCTCCGGATCGAGCATAACTGAGGTAAAGAGACGAGGCCTGAAGAAAAAGTTGAGCTCGGATGAAAGGTTTGAGATCATAGCAATCGCGCCCGACGGCCAACCTATTGAACTCATCCGAACAAAGAAGGCATTTGTTGCTTAGTGCGGGGTTCGGGTTAGGGACAAGATCCCGATCAGCATCTAGCAATGGTTTAAGCCGGCTACAGAAGACCCTGAGGTGTCTTATGTCAATGATATGCAGAAAAATGATCTTTGGACTGAGCTGAAGACAAATTTCACCCTACCGCCAGAGGATGATCCAGAGAAGCCGGTTAAAGAGCAATTAATCAAGTCTTTTGCTCTTAAGAGGATGGCAGACCTATTCAGGAGGTGGAAGAAAGACCTGAATAGGTTTGTCAAGAAAGAAGAGACACCAGAATTCAAGGGCATATATGAGAAGATTAGAGATGACTGGCCTGCATTTGTGGCCCACAAGACATCGGAAAAGAGTAAGAAGATGTCGGCGACAAACAAGAAAATTGCTGCGAAGAAGAAGCTTCACCATCGCACGGGGTCAGGTGGCTACCTCGTAGCCCGGCCTAAGTGGGCCAAGGCTGAGAATGATCTGCTTGAAAAAGGGATCGAACCAGAGACAATGAACTGGCCACACCGTTGTCGGACTTGGTTCTTCGGGGCTGGCGGAACCTTGGACCCTGTAACAGGGAAGTTCATTTGGATGGACGAGCAACTTGACATACCCTTGAAGAAGCTTCAGTACTATATCAATGCAGCGCAGCAAGGGACGTTCCGTCCAGACAGAGAGAACGACGAACTCACAAAGGCCCTCGGGAATCCTGAGCACCCTGGACGGACACGAGGCATGCCAAGCTCCATTCCGTGGAGGGCTGGGTTTCCGGACGCAGGCGGTTACAAAAGCCAAGAGAGGAGGAAGAAAGTGCAGCAGTCCAAACTGCAGGCGCTTAAAGCAAGGGTACTCGGGATAGAGGAACGAGAAGCAAATCGCAGCAAACGAACTGCCAAAGCTTCCCCTGAAGCTACCCCGCCATCTCAGCGGAGAAGCAGCGTGGCTTCCACCGAGCTGCTTCAGCCGGAGCTTGTCTTGACGGCTCCTGCCAGGTATCCCGTGGATGCTATCACGGAGGCTCAAAATTGCCACCTTATGACGCAATGGATGAATATGAAGGTCAAGGCGGCTGTTGGCTCTGTTTTTCCTAGTGAACCCGACACAACTTTTCACTGCCAGCCGATTCCAGAAGGATATGCTAAGGTGATGGTGGATGAAATAACGGAGGGATTTGAGGACCTCCCGCTTGAGCACCCTACCGGAGAAGGGGAGACTCGGCTGGGTTCTGCTCTGAAGACTCCATGCCTATGGCGGAAGGAGCTCATCAACCTTCCAAACTAGACGCCTCCGCCTCCTCCTCCTCCTCCGGTGAGTCAGGGCACTCCGCCTCCTCCACCGCCTCCTCCTCCGATGAGTGACGATCAGGGCCCTCGGCCGGCTCCTTCTCCGGCGCATGGCGGCACTCCGCCTCCTTCTCCGCCTGCGCCGGCGCGCCCGAGCAGCCAGCCTACTCCTTCTCCGCCTCGTCAGCAAGGGCGGAAGAGACCCGCCGCTGCTCCAGCAGCTGCTCCGGCGCGTCGTAGTCCTTCTCCTCCGCCTCGTAAGCAAGTCAAGAAGACTGCCGCTCCATCTGCTCTGTCGGCGTCTAGCAGTACAGCCAGAGGCGGGAGGACATACAGATTCGGTCCTTCTCTGAAGACTCCAGAGAAGTTACCATACGAGATGAGCCCGGAGGAGAATGCGAAGATCGCGCGAACCGAAGCGAAGGAATGGTTTCAAGGGTTGAAAGCAAAGAGACATCCACCTCCGGAGAAAAAGGTAGATCCGGTGAAAGCGAAGCGCACTCTGGCTGCCCTCACAAAACCACCCAAGTCTCCGCCGAAAGGCAACTATGAGCGCATTATTGCAAAGACATGGGCCGAAGCGGAGCGGTCGGGAAATACAGTCAGTGATTGAAGGTTGAAAGAACGACGAGCAGCTAGGAAACAAATTGCCCAGCTCGGTGATCAAGGGAATCAATCTTGCCCCCCGCTCAAGGTGCCTAGCGTCGATCCGAGGATGGTGCCCGGTTATAGCAATCTTGACGATTACCTGCCCGACGATGTACATTATGATTTCCTGGATGTGCAGATACACAGATACGAGTACGGGAAGCCTCTCGTCAAAGATGAAAGATCTCTATCAACAATGATGCGAAGATTGCATGATTGGTACTTGAAAATCTGCAGAGAGTCTGGGGGGAGGAGTACTTTGTATGCGAGAGTTAAACCGGAGCATGACCTTGTTGGAATTGATCTGTTGCCGATTACATTTGAGGAGTTCTATCAGTTTTTCAATCAATTGGCCCTCGATAAAGCAACGGTCACCTGCTACTGTCTGTAAGTACTACTACTTCTGTCATTAAGTCTCTCTATATAGCTCAGCTCTTTCATTGCATGTATTTATAATTATCCTCACTATATTATGCAGATTGAAGATCGCCGAATTGAAGAAAAGACAAATCGGTGATATTGGGTTCGTTAACACACTCATAGATGCAGTTTAGGTTAAACATCATGCCGCAGATACCGAGGCCAACTTGCTACGATCATTCAAAATAAATGAACACAAAGATATAATACTCTTTCCTTACAACTTCAAGTGAGTGTTGTCTTGTGCATATTCGGTTTCCCTTATATATTAGTCTAGGTTATAGTAATGTAATTGATGAGTTATGCATGCGTGCGGAGTTTCCACTATATTCTCCTGGATATTAGGCTTGAGCAGGGAGTAGTAACTGTCTTGGACTCGAGACGAAAAGATCCCCAGGAGTATGCGGACATGACTGCAATCCTCGAGAAGTAAGTTAAATCGATCATTATCCACCATATCAGCAAATTTGTTCATTTCCTGATATCAAGTAATTGTTTTCTTTTGTCTGGCAGGGTTTGGAGAAAATTCACAACAAAATCCCCGGGACTGCCGAAGGAGCTAGAATTTAGATACCCGAAAGTAAGTACTATAGTACCATGTTCCGCGCGTCTCGTAACTATTGATTCAAGCGCTAGTTTCATCAATAACATTTGGCATTCTTGCTTATCTGTTTGATTGACCTCTATTTCTTGTAAAGTGGTTGTGGCAGGAACAAGGGAATGATTTCTGTGGATACTATGTTTGCGAGTCCATCCGCCACACGACCTGTGAGCGGGGCGGGTACTCTGACGAACAATATGAAGTGCGTAAGAAATAATATTCACAATTTTTGTTTATTACCATCATTTGTGTTGAGTTTCATTCATTCATATATATATGTATTGACCTCCTTCTTCAAATTAGATGTTTTGGCAGCAGGATGAACTCCTAGAACCAGATCGCATGCGAGCAATTCAAGAGGAATTGGCGGCATTCTTTCTTGACCACGTGATCGCTGAAGACGGAGAATACTATGTGGACCATGAGTCCATAATTTAGGAGATTATATTTGTAAAAGATAATATTGTATATATGTAGCCGGTAGTGTCGGACGATAGATATACGAGAACTTGTTGTTCGACCAATCTCTCAGAGAAGGAGAGGTGGTCGATATCACTTCTCTCTCTATGCATATATGTTCATGATGATCTTCTGTTTCCTTCGTTTTCTTACTAGCTAGTTAGCGTGCCTAGTCCTCTCTATACGTATGTATAGTACGTAGCGTCGACCAAGCACGGACATAAGAGAGGACACTTCTCTCTATTAATTAGCTATCTAACACAATATATGAAATACCTAAATTAACCCCCCAAAACCCCCAACCCCCCCCCCTTCCAAAAAACCAAAAACCCCAGCCACAGAAATGCTGACGCGTGGAGGTCTATTGGTCCTAGTTGGTGCCACCAACCGGGACCAAAGGCCCTCCTGCCTGGGCTCGGCGCACAGGCCACGTGGAGGCCCATCTGTCCCGGTTCTGGTTTGAACCGGGACTAAAGGGTGAGGGCATTAGTAACGACCCTTTAGTCCCGGTTCAGGAACCGGGACAAAAGGCCCTTACGAACCGGGACAATAGGCTCGTTTTCTACTAGTGCAGGTGCAGCGAGAAGAAATGGCGCAGGAGGGCCACAGAAGGGGCAATGCCCACCATGGCCTCGCAGACAAAGGCAAAGACGGCGAGAAGGGCGATGGATCGGGGATCTAGGTGCAGCATATGGATCTGATAATGGGAAAGCACGGCATTCAATAAGGCGGAGAAGGGAGGAACCAGGCCGGCCCACAGGGCGTCAATGAAGAACTGGACCTCAGTGGCTATCCTATCGATAGTAGCACGGGACGCAGGCCAGGCCACCATCCCTCCCCACTCATTGAAGTTGGTGGCGAGCGCCGGGCGGACCTTGTCCATGGCCTCTTTATTGAGTACCAGCGATCGACCAACGGCAGGCTCAATGGCCGGGGGTGGACTGGCTGAGGATAGGGGCTTCTTCCCTTTCTCCGTTCGGTTCGGCACCATGGTGATGGAGAGGACTGAGCTCGGGTCGGATTGGGAGAGGAAGCTGGGGTTCAAAGAAGCGGAGGAGTTGGGGAGTGTGTTGCCAGCAACGGGGAAATAACTGTGTAGGACATCGTGGCCGCCTAGCCAGGCGGATATCAAGGCTGTGTGGGGAAGCGGGGCCGCCCACGTCCAATTGATCGCCACGCGTCGAGCGGGGCCGTGGGTTGGTGGGGCCCGCGACCCTCCGCACTTGCCCTTCGGCTTCGTCTTGAAGCCAAGTCCGAGCGCGCCTTGGGCCCGGGGGCTATTGTCGGCGTCCTGGGAACGGGGGTTCCCAGACTTGCCTGCCTACGGCCCACGGCGTGGCTCCACTAGCGGCCATGTACGTCCCATCTTCACCAGCAAACACTCAAGACCCTCCCGAGGGGCCAAGCCTCACGAGGCGGACGACGCAAGACCCCCTCGGGGGCAGCCTCACCAGGCTGGCTCGCGAGGGGCAGAGAGATCAAGGAAAGATGAACCTCGCGAGCTTCCTATGACGTAAGCCATGACGACCAAGGCCAGCGGGCGCCAGTGAGAAAAGTTTCCTCATTTCCTATTTGGTGCTAAAGAGGAAAGCGCAGGCGAGGAGTCCTGAGGCATCAGGCAAAGGTTTCCATATCGGTGCAACGAGACCAAGACCAGGAGGACGGCAGGACGGAGGTCACCGTGGTGCCCAAGACGGGCCATCACCGTAGAGGGGGACGAGATCAAGACCATCCTCATACTCACCGAGCACAAGAACACCTCTCCTCAGGAGGCTGTTCGTCCCTTGTATTGTTCATCATCAGCCCGAGAGGCAATCCACCACATCACACTGGAGTAGGGTATTACACCACGATGGTGGCCCGAACCAGTATAAATCTTGTGTCTCTTGTTATGTGGGTTCGCCGAGCTAGGCTTTGAGATCGTGGCGAGGGTGAGGGCGTGATTAGGTGGAGGGGAGATGTTTGTGCGCACCCCAGTGTTCGAACCTCGAGGGTTTTGCCGGAACCCGAAATCTGACAGTGTGGTGCATATCGTATAATCAAACCCGCAGATACTTCTGGTGACATTGGAGTATCTAGGTGACAATAGGGTTTTGGTTGATGTGTGTCTTAAGGTGTTATTTTAGTACGAACTCTAGGGCTGTTTGTGGCACTTATAGGAATAGCCCAATAGATCGATCAGAAAGAATAACTTTGAGGTGGTTTCGTACCCTACAATAATCTCTTCATTTGTTCTTTGCTATTAGTGACATTGGAGTGACTCTTTGTTGCACGTGGAGGGATTGTTATATGATATGTTATCGTTGTTGAGAGAACTTGCACTAGTTAAAGTATGAACCCTAGGCCTTGTTTCCAAGCATTGCAATACCGTTTTCGCTCACTTATGTTACTTGCTACATTGCTATTTTTTATATTTTCAGATTATAAAAACCTTTATCTACTATCCATATTGCACTTGTATCACCATCTGTTCGCCGAACTAGTGCACCAATACAAGTTACCATTGTATTGGGTGTGTTGGGGACACAAGAGACTCTATGTTATTTGGTTGCAGGGTTGCTTTAGAGAGACCATCTTCATCCTACGCCTCCCACGGATTGATAAACCTTAGGTCATTCACTTGAGGGAAATTTGCTATTGTCCTACAAACCTCTGCATTTGGAGGCCCAACAACGTCTACAAGAAGAAGGTTGCGTACTAAACACCAGTTGACGCCCTCGTCCCCGAGCCTGCTCGGCCTCGTCGTCGCCGCCCTCGCCATCCCCAGCCCCCGTCGATCTCCACCCGCTCCTCATCACCGCCCCCGAGAGCATGTCCTCTTCGTCGGCCGAACCTCCTCCCCGAGCCCTCGCCACCCTCGCTCCCCGGCAAACGCCGCCCCCCGCTGTGAGTCGCCGCCGCCCCATGTTTGTATTATATGAGATGGAGATGACCACATGTTCTGTGAGATGAAAATGTGAAGCAAGTCTTTTTTTGAAATGAAAATGTGAAGCTACTATTTTTTAAAATAAATATGAATAGAAAATGAGCATATATATATGAAAATGAACATGAATAGAAAATGAGCATATGAACATGAATAGAAAATGAGCATATTTAGAAAACTGTTAGTAATGACCATATGAACTATAATGATGTTCTCTACTTTGATGTTGCTCACAAAAAAGTCTATTGAAAGCTGTTGATGTTTGTCACTTGTTAATTTCACAAAGTCCTAAACTGTCTGTTATAAAACTTGCCAACTTTGCTTGTTGGTTACTACTAATATAGACCTCATATGGATATGATTCCTTCATGTGATTTGGTGTTTGTGATGTGTACTTTGATGCCATGATTTTGGTTGCTATGTTACCTTGATGTAGAATGTTTAGTTGTTGCTATCAAGTTGCTATCATGTTATATCTGTCAGCCTGTTAACAGAATGTTCCATTTTGTAAAATCCATAGTAAATGATATGTGCATCATATGAACTTGTGCCAATGTAGTATTTGAAGACTCATATGTCTACTACATGCTCATGTCAGTTTCATAAATTGTAAAATTGTTATGCTTGCTATTATGTGCCTCCCAAGTCAGCATCGTGATGTTGTTGTCATCATGCCCAGTTTTTCACCAAGTCTGAAATCTGTTATATCGTGATGTTGTTGTCATCATGCTACCATCATGTCCATGACTCTTCTGAACATGATCAATAACCATGTTTTTTTATATGTTATGCTCTATCATTCCATACCTTTTGATGACATGTTCTTTCCATGTAGCATATTTAATTCTTGCCTCCAAGTGTGCATCTTAAATATGTTTTTGCCACACTATGAGTTACACTAAGTCTGAGAATCTGTTTTAACTTTGCAACTTGCCTTGATGAATCCCACTGATCTAGAGGTCATATGTTCATATTCAGTAAACATCATTTGTTATGTGCATCTGGTACTTCCATGCCATGCTTTTACTTGCCATGTATCACCACTGTAGCATATTTATTCTTATCTCCAACATCTCATCAGATTAACTCTAGTCATGTATGTGCTCTGTTTTTCACCAAGTCATAATCTGTAACAGGTTGTGGTGTTGCATCTCCATGGAGTTGGTCCCTGATCGTCCCTCCGCTGTTCAACAAAAGGTGTCCATTTGTTGTATGCTGAGTTTTGTTCATGGGATGATGGTTGGTTCATTTTTTGAGTTGTGTATTCATCCATGTCTATAAATCTTGTATTCATCTTGTGTATTCATCTTGTCATTAAAACATAACCCCAATATATAACTGATTTTGAGGCATATTAAAACATGAGAGAGGGGGTCGTTAAAACATAACCCCGATAACTTCGACATGAGGGGGTCGTTAAAACATAACCCCAATAACTTCGGCATGAGGGGGGTCGTTAAAACATAACCCCGATAACTTCGACATGAGGGGCTCCTTAAAACTTAACCCTGGTAACTTTGACATGAGGGGGGTCGTTAAAACATAACCCCGATAACTTTTATTTTGAGGCATATGAAAACATGATTTGCACGTCGGACAGGCATGAGAGAGGCGGTCTGCAAATTATCCTCTCTCGAAAGATATGACGACTTATCAGACATGAGGGGGGAGGAGACCTAAACTGCCTGTTATAAAACTTGTCCACTTTGCACGATGTTTTCCACTAATCCATTGCTCATATGCATATGATTCATTGTTGTGATTAGGTCTATGTTTGCCACCAATCCATATCTCATGGTTGTATATTGCCATGTTGTAATATTTGCAGAAACTATGGACAGAGACTTCGAAAAAGAACAGTTGTTGGGGGATATAATCTGTGACGGAGGTGATATCACCTTGTTGTTTCTCAACGACACGTATGGTGAGGAAAGAGAGAATGACGACTCCGGTGATCGAATGGAGGAGGGAAGAGATCATGATGGCTCCGGTGATCGGATGGAGGAGGGACGATATGACGGCTCTGCTGATGTTGGAGCCTTAACTGTTGCAAAGTCTGGCGAGGTATATATATTAATTAAGCCTCTGCTGACTAGATGCATTAATTTTTTTGTATGTACGTATATCAATGCTTCTTTCTTCTTTTATCCCTCCGGATCGAGCCAAACTTCAGTAAGGAGACCAGGCGTGAAGAAAATGTTGGGTTAGGATGAAAGGTTCATGATCAAAGAAGTCTCTCGAGATGGCCAATCGATTGCTCCCAAATGCACCAAAGACAAATTTATACTTCAGTGCGGAGTTATTGTTAGGGACAGCGTCCTGATCAGCATCCAAAAATAGAATAAGAGGAAGGACGGTTTAGTTTCTTATGTCCATGATAGACAGAAAGATGATCTTTGGAACTTCCTGATGACAAATTTTAGCCTATCGCCAGAGTAGGATCCAAATAACCCAGTTATACAATGAAAGGTCAAGGCGTTTGCTATTAAGAAGATGTCAGAACTATTCAAGAACTGGAAGAAACTATAGAACACAAAGTTTGTCGACAAAGATGAGACTCCAGAATTCACCGGTCAATATGAGAAGATAAAAGATCACTGGCCCGCATTTGTGGCCTACAAGAAATCGGAGAAGGCTAAGCAAAGGTCATAGATTAATAAGAAAAATGCTACAAAACTAAGTATCACCATGCTACAGGGTCAGGTGGCTATAGCAAAGCGGCGGCCTACGTGGGACAAACTGATAACGACCTGCTTGCTAAAGGGGTCGAACCAGCGACATTAAACTGGCCAGATCGAGCAAGGACTTGGTTCTTCGGGGTTGGGGTGGGACTTTGGACCCAGAATCAGGGAAGTGTGTTTTCATGAAAGCTGAACTTGAAACACCCATCAAAAAGCTCGAGGAAGCAATCAAGGAAGCACGGGAAGGGAGGTTCCAACCCGACAGAGAGAAGGACGAGCTATCAAAGGCCCTCGGGAAACCTGAACACCCTGGACGAACACGAGGCACATCAGTCTCCGTTACGTGGGTGCTTGGGTTTCCCGACAGCACTGGTTATAGAAGCCGAGGGAGAAAGAAGAAAGAGGAAGCAGACCAAGTGCATAATATGGAACAAAGATTAGTGAAACTAGAGGAACTTGAGCGCCAGCGAGCTACCAGCCCACCATCTAAGTGGCACGAAGATCCATCATTCGATACTGCCCAAGCTACCGCACCAACTCAGCAGAATAGCAGCATGGCTTCCACAGAGCTTGTTCAGCCTGATATCACGGCTCCTCGCTACCCCGTGGATGGTGTCACGGTGAATGAACATTGTGAGCTAATTGTGAAATGCCATAACCTAACCTTGAAGGTGGCGGTCGGCTATGTCTTACCTCCTCGACCTGATTTAACTTTCCATTTCGCTCCGGTTCCAGATGGCTTTGCTATTGTCGGGGTGGATGAAATAATAAATGGATTTGAGAGGCTGAAGCTTGAGTACCCTAAAGGTGAAGGGGAGCTTCATCTGGAAAATGCCTTAAGGACAACTTGTCTATGGAGAAAGGAAAAATCTTGCTTCCAAACTGGGAAGCGCCTCAGCAGACTCAGCCGGAGGAGGCCCCGGAGGAGGCCCCTTGGCAGACTTCCAAACTGAAAATAGATCTGGTGAAAGCAAAGTGCTCTCTGGATGCCCTTAGGCGATCACCATCGCCTCCGCCGCTATCAAACTATGACCATTGTATTGAAAAGACATTTGATGAAGCGCAGCAGTCGGGAAGTACTAGCAGTGCTACAGGATGAAGTGGGAAAACAATTCCCCAGCTCGGCGAACACGACAAGCAATCATGCCCCCCACTCAAGGTGTTTACCGATATCGCTAATCATCCTGGGATAGTGCCTGGTACCACTCTTGGTGATTATGTGGGCGATGATGTACAGTTTGAAATGGCTGAGGTAGTAGCACCCTTTAGATACAAGCATAGGAAGCCTCTCGTCAAACCAGACCAGCTCCCGCATCTACCAACGATGATGCAAAGATTACATAACTGGTACTTGGAAACCTGCAGCAAGGATGGTACCGACGGTATTTTGCTAGGACTTCAAGATGAGCACGACTTCACTGGAGTCGACCTGATGTATGTTGAATTTGTGGTTATTTCAGTTATTCAATCAAGACGCCATCGAAAAAACTCTCGTGACTTGCTACTGTCTGTAAAATTATTTCTGTAATTAAGTCTCTAGCTCAGTTCATTCATTGCATGTATATATAATTATCCTCACTGTATTATGCTGATTGAAGATCCTCGAATGCAAAAGAGGACAAATCTATGACATTGGGTTCATTAGCCCAAATACTGTAAATGAATTTATGGTACAAAACAGAGCCAAAGATACTGAGGAAAACTTGCTAAACACGTTCCTTCGACATCAAAACAAAAGGGAAATACTCTTTCCTTACAACTTCAGGTGAGTGTTACTGTCTTGTGCATATTCAGTTTCGCTTACTCTAGGTTAAGTGTAATTGATGAGTTATGCGTGCGCAGCTTCCACTTTATTCTGCTATCCATTAAGCTTGACGTGGGAGTAGTAATTTTCTTAGACTTGAGATGTAAAGAGACTAAGCTATGGGCGGACATGAGTGAAATACTTCATAAATAAGTTCAAACATTATCGCAACATATCGGCAACTTTCGTTCACTTCCTGATATATCAAGTAATCATTTTCTTTGCCGGGCAGGGGTTGGAAAAATGTAGTATCGAAAGTAGGTCTAGAGAGGGGGTGATTAGACTATTTGACCAAATAAAAATCTAACCTTTTCCCAATTTTAGTTGTGGGCAGATTTTAGCAATTTAGCACAAGTCAAGTAATCAACCTACACATGCAATTCTAAGAGTGTAGCAGCGGGAAGTAAAACATTGCATATGAAGGTAAAGGGAAGGGTTTGGAAAAGGAAAACGCAATGTAGACATGGAGATTTTTGGCATGGTTCTGATAGGAGGTGCTATCGTACATACACATTGATGGAGACTTCAACCCACGAAGGGTAATGGTTGTGCGAGTCCACGAAGGGTCTACCAAGAAGCAACCTTGTCTATCCCACCATGGCCATTTCCCACGAAGGACTTGCCTCACTCGGGTAGATCTTCACAAAGTAGGCGATCTCCTTGCCCTTACAAACTTCTTGGTTCAACTCGACATCTTGTCAGAGGCTCCCAAACGACACCTAACCAATCTAGAAAGCACCACTCTCCAAAAGGTAATAGATGGTGTGTTGATGATGAACTCCTTGCTCTTGTGCTTCAAATGATAGTCTCCCTAACACTGAACTCTCTCTCACATAGATTTGGATATGGTGGAAAGAGGATTTGAGTGGAAAGCAACTTGGGGAAGGTTAGAAATGAAGATACTTGTGGTTGGATTGGAATGTCTTCATCTCAACAAATGAGTAGGTGGTTCTCTCTCAGAAAATGAGTAGTGGAAGTGTAGGCACGTCCTGATGGCTCTCTCACATTTGGAGAAGGGGGTGGAGGGGTATATATAGCCTCCACACAAAATCCAACCATAACACACATTTGACCCAACTTGGTAAGACTGAATAGAAGAACTCGGTGAGACCAATTCAGTTCAAAATGTGAACGTTAGGAATCTCGGTGGGAACGACTGGAACAACTCGGTGGGACCGATGTGCTAGGGCTAGGGAAAAACCTCATCTCGGTGAAGCCGATTGCTTGAACTCGGTGAGACCGATTTCAGCAAAGAGCAAACAGAGAGTTGGTAAAGCAAACTCGGTGGGACCGATTGCATATTTCAGTGAGACCAAAATAACTGCAATAGGCAACAGAGAATTTGCAGGGCCATCTCGGTGAGACCGAGATTCGTATCGATGTGACCGAGGGTTAGGGTTTCTGGCAGTCGCTATGTCAAATGAACTCGGTGGCACCAAATAGATCATTTCGATGGGGCCGAGTTTGACTTTGAGTTTTGGACATATTTGGAAATGAGAAAGTGGTTAAGGGCTTTGGAGTAATATCACTAAGCACTTTGAGCAAGTAGACCATTAAGAAACACCTCATCCCCTTTTAATAGTATTGGCTATTCCTATGGACTCAATGTGATCTTGGATTACTAAAATATAAATGAAGAGTCTTGAGCTTTTGCCAATATGTGTCCTTATCATTTTGAGGGTTGCACATCTCTAGTCCATACCATGCCAATCATTGAACTCTTTGAAATTATTAACTTGAATGATCATTAGTTCAATGAGCTATATGTTGTTATGAATTACCAAAACCACCCGGGGATTAATTACACTTACACTTTCAATCTTCCCCATTTTGGTAATTGACGACAACATCTAGATCAAAGCTTTGAAAAATGATAATATGAATGAAATACATCGTTTCTTTGAGAAGTATGTGATTGTCGGCGTTCTAGGAACGGGGGTCCCCAGAATTGCCTACCTGTGGCCCACGGCGTGGCTCTGCGAGCGGGCCCATACGGCCCATCTTCACCAACAAGCACTCAATACCCTCGCGAGGGGCCAAGCCTCGCGAGGCAGACGATGCAAGACCTCCTCAGGAGCGGCCTCAGCAGGCTGGCTCGCGAGGGGCGGAGAGATCAAGGCAAGGCAAACCTCGCGAGGTTCTCGTGACATGAGCCATGACGATCGAGACCAGGCGGGCGCCAGGGCGTGCAGTGTACTTGTTTCCTCTTTGGTGCCAAGAAGGCAAGCGCAAGCGAGGAGTACCAGGGCATCAAGCAAAGGTTTCCATATCAGTGCAACGAGACCAAGACCAGTAGGACGGCAAGATGGAGGTCACCATGGAGCCCAAGGCGGCGTCACCACCAGAAGCCTTTTGCAGGCGAAGACTACTTTTATCAGGATAAGCTGTACTAGTTGTCCCCTTTCAAATTGGCCGTTGTTGGCTCCCTTCCCGCTCAATATTTTGGAAGAGCCACTGCCAGGCTCATTATAAATAGGGCTAGCCACCATCATAGTAGAGGGGACGAATTCGGAGGGATCATTTAGATCACCCTCAACCAGGCACAAGAACACCTCGCCTTAGGAGGTTGTTCTTCCCCTTGTACTGCTCATCCTCAGCCCAAGAGGCAATCCACCACCACCACACTGGAGTAGGGTATTACACCACAACGGTGGCCCAAACCAGTATAAATCTTGTATCCCTTGTGTTGCGAGTTCGTCGAGTTCGCCCTTGAGAACTTAGCGAAGCTAGGACGTTGATCGGTAGGGGGAGATCTTCGTGCGCACCCCAGTGTTCAAACCTTGAGGGTTTTGCCGGAACCCGTGATCCGACATTTGGCGCTCCATGTAGTGCGCCGGACCTCTTCTTCCACCAGCTGAACCGCTCGTTGATCTTTCGGCGCTCCGCGGCTCCGATGTCCGGCGACTCAAGAGCCGATACCGACCGCTGGGCGGCCTGGCCGTCCCGGGCGGCGCCGTCTGCCCAGGAAGACCTCAACCCCGCGCCTCAGTCGACATGCGCACCGCCAAACACCGCGGGGCGCGGGTGGCGCGGTCACTCAACCTCTGCTCGTACTCCACGACAAGTGCGAGTGGCCGCGAGGGCCTCAAGCCACGCCGCTGGCACGACGCCGCACACCCGGCGGGAGCAGGTGAACATGAGGGTCGCGCTCACAGTGGCTCGAGAGCTGCTGCGATGCCGGTTAATGGAGAGCACTCGGCATGCTTTGTTAGAGCGTGTCGCCGAGCTCTTGGACACCGTGGCTTTAGAAGCCCCACCCTTCTGTACTCTGCTCACGCCGCACGCTACGGTCGGGTCACATGGCGGATCATGCCGGGCCCGTGTGCCCACAGGCGCACCACAAGGCTTCATCGACACCGGCGCAACCAACGGAGCTGTACGCCCGCTCGCGCCCGCGCCACCTCAGCTGGGCGCGGGCATGAGCGCCGCCACCGATGGTCAGGGCGGGATGCAACCCTACCATTCTTGAGGCGGCACGCAAGGACAGGCGACATGGAGGATGGGCCACTACAGCGAGGTCTTCGAGGCGGCGGCCTCGGAGGCCTACGTTCCTCGCATGGTGGACCAGGAGTACATGCTGGAAGACGACCCTGGCTCGGTCCTCGAGCCGGGCTGGGGGCAGGAGGTGCTGGAAGCCGGCACCTTTCAGGAGCCATCCGGAAGCCTCACCAACCGCGCCAGCCACGACAGCTACAGGGTACCACTAATCCCTCAGGAGCAAGCTTACGCTAACCATGAGTCGCAGGGGGATCAGGTCACCACAGCGACTGGCGGCCCCAGCTCGACGGCCTCCCTTCCACCAGGAGGAGCGCACTGGGGGCTGCAGGAGGGGGGTCGGGAGCCGAACCCCTCCCCGCGCCACATGGAGCAAGGCGTCCCCCGGAGGTAGGCCCTCTGCCGGGGAGGTGCTGGAAAGCCTACCCCTGGCAGAGGACCCGTGGTCGCCGAGGGCGCCGCTGGCATCCCCTTTCCCCTTGGTGTCGTCCAGGTTTCCGATCGCCCCCAATGGTGGTCGAGGGTGGCGCAAGGCGGGGCCCTCATCTGGTGATATGAAGTAAGGCTCACGCCTGTGAAGATCGCCGCTCGTGACACTCTCACATAATAACGAGTGGGGATGTACATGCCCCGGAGTCTTAGGAGTGTCGCCCTCGAGCCTCGGGGGCTCCCTCCCACATCCTAGTGGCAGCACTTAGCTCCGCGCTGGTGAGAAGACTCGAAGACAAGAAGACTAGACTAGGTGCCAGACGCGGCCATTTGCTTTGGATCCCTTTTCTGTAGCCTTGCCTTCTGGATTTGGATTTAAGTTGAAGTTGAATTTTCATTGATGCGCGCAGGGGGTGCCTTTTCTCGTTTGAGAGATTTCTTGCTATCTGGTTCTTGCCTTATTCCGAAGCTCGCGCTCGCTACCTCCCCCTCGCAGGCCCCTCGCGAGCGGGGCTGGGCGCAACATACACACCGCGCGCGTCGATACCACGATCGGCATCTGATTCTCGCAAGGCCCTCTCGGGCAAATCAGCAGACCCTTCAGGAGTTCCTCGGGAGCTCACGACCTCACGACCCAGTTCGGGGCTTGCCTCGGATAAGGTAAGCTACAACAGTAAACTTGCCACCAGACTCATGGATTCACAATGTCGGGACCCCGATCCTAAGTCACACCGATCTAGCATGTAACACATCATATCACCTTGAAGCCTCACGCACGGTATTCCCATGGGTGCCACCTTACCTGGCCCTGGACCGTTTGCGCCTTTTGGCTCACGTATATGATAGTGTCGCTAGCATCCATATGACAAAGAACCCGGGCCGACATGGCTAGTCGTGAACCCAAAGCGGTGCTAACCTATGGGGACAGGCATACATGAATCACATCAAGCATGTCGGTCAATGGCATATGAATCCGGGCTGTAGCACTGGGCTCACAGGACTCCAGGGAACCCAGGCTGTAGCAGGCTAGGCAGGACTCCGGAAGTCACCGCGTGACATTTCCCCGAAGGGACAGACACAGGAACGAAGTGAATCACATGCCGGCCAGTCTGAGTGTTCCGGAGCAGTAGTGTTGGGCGACTACTATGGCTCAAGCAAGCACTAGACTACATTTCCCCATAAGAGAGGCTGCCAAGGACAAACAACTAGATTGTCGGATCCCACACATAGCAATACACGTCACACGTACGCATAACATGCAAGTATGTGAGGTACAACATGGCATCACAACATAACGCAAACTCATATAGATAAAGGCTCAGAAGAACCACATAGCATTAAATACAACAGGTCACATGACCCATCATTCAGAGCATACAAGCAACAAGCGGAAGCATTACATGTCTGAGTACAGACAACTACAAATGAAAAAGGCTGAAGAGCCTGACTATCTACAACATCCGATCAAGATCGTAGCTGAGGTACAAGCTACTTGTCGAAGTCCAAGTGGTACTACTAGTGAGACAGATGTCTCATCTGCAAAAACATAAATAAAGCAACATGAGTACAAAGGTACTCAGCAAGACTTACATCAGATCCTATCATACATGCATTTGTATCAAGAAGGTAATGTGGAGTTTAGTTGCAGCAAGCCAGCTTTGACTCAGTGGCTATCCTGTACTACGACTGCTGGTAACTCTTTTGAGGTGGCGCACACGAGTCCACTAATCACCACATCAATACACTACTATGGATTCATCCTCGTCTTCTTACGAGAAGGCCATCCATAGCACTCACACTTGTCTTGAGCATTTTAGAGTATCCACTTCAAGTTGTCTATGTACCACGTAAGCATCCAAGAAGTCCGTAACCGAGGACACGGCTATTCGAATAGATCATGATAACCCTGCAGGGGTGTACTTCTTCACACACGCTCTCACCACTTATCACCATGTACACGTCATGTATCTCGGCAACCTTCAAGCGGAAGCCTGGCGAGGGTGTCGGCCACGACCTGACTAACCACACAAGACTCTAGTCCAGGTTTATCGCCTATTCGGGTTCCATCCGCAAGGAGATCCGGCCGGGGTGTCGCTCACGGCCCCAAACGATGTGTGCAGGGTTCCCAAGCCCACCTCGCCGGATGGATCTACGCTTGGTACACCGTGCCACTTGTGCCTAGTCTGTCCCAAGCCCACCTGGCCGGGTGCCACTTGGTAGACTACTAACACTACCTACAAACACCAGAAACTAATTGCAACTCCTGGACAAGATCAAGTTGGTTAATAAGTCGAGAGAGCTTGGAGTGCCCGGAGCCCAATGTGTGGTAGTAGCTAGTCATTGGACAACATACACAGAACTCAGTGCTTAAGGACGGTTCCAGTGAGACAACCCACCATGTACTCCTACATGGCCTCTCACCGCTACCTTTACCAAATCGTGTTCACACGCTTAACTCTCAGCAACAGAACATATCGTACCACTCCAATTCATTCCCGATGAATCAGACCTGACACAACTCTAAGCAATAGCAGGCATGGCATGGCAAGAACACAACATGGCTCAATCAACTCCTACACATGCTAGTGGGTTTTAACTATTTACTGTGGCAATGACAGGTCATGCAGAGCAATGGGTTCAACTACCGCAGCATAAAGTAGCAGTTGAATCGTTGTTGTCCTAATGCAATAATGAGAGCAGGAGTGAGAGAGTGGGATCATGTCGGAATGAACAAGGGGGTTTGCTTGCCTGGTAGATCAACAAGGAAAGCACTGCTCCTCAGACAGGTACTCTAGAACGGTCTCCAGAGCAGTACCTACCGAGAAGGAACGGTGTTGACAATCAATACACAAGCATATGCAACAATATGATGCATGAGCATGGCATGAAGATGTGATGTTGTTTGAGCTAATGTAGCTAGTATTCAAATTGAATGAAGTCCATTTGAACCAAGGGTTCAAATGCAACTCCAAGTTAAGCTCTTATATATGCCAAAAGTGTGTTTTCACATATACAGCATGTATAGGTTGGTTTGTCATGCATGAAAATGGCAAAGATGGATAGATTGAATTTTTCTGATAATTTTTCATATATAAATTATTTCAATCTGAGCTACGGTTGAATTTATATGAATTTTTGAAGTTTTGAACATTTTCTGGAATTTCCTGATTAAAAATAATTCCAGAAAAAGAATAACTGCGTCAGCATGACGTCATCACTACGTCAGCGGGTCAACGCGGCTGTCCAAGTCAAATCTGACACGTGGGGTCCACCCGACAGTGTCATGGTTAAATAATAGAGGTTAATTAAATTTAAACTAATCCTAAACTAGAATTAGCAGGGACGGGCCCCACCTGTCATTGAGCCAGGGGAGGTCAAACCCCCTGGTCAACTGGGGCTAACACGCCCGCGTTTAGCCGCCGGCGGCAGCAGACGCGGCGGAGGGCGCGGGATTGCCACTCCGGCGCCCAATCGAGCAGCGGAGGGCACACGCGCGGAGCTGGGGCTCGCGCGCATCCACTGGTGCCCTCCGTTTCACCGGAGACGGCCTAAATCAACAGCGGCGACCACTTGGGCGGCGGCCGGAGTTCGGGCGCGAGCGGGATCGGCCTGCGGGGCACGGGGAGGCAGGGGCGAAGGGGGTTTCGACGGCGGGGCTCACAGCGAATCCAACGGCGTCGTCGGCGAGCTCGGGGAAGGCTTGGGGCAGCCGGAGCGACGACGGCGATCTCGTCGGCCGAAGCTTGAAGACGACGGCGATGGCGATGAAGCGGAGCTCGCCCGGGTTGCTTTGCTCGGTGAGCCGGGAGAGGGGGTCGCGGCGGAGCTGGGAAGCGTGTCGGGGAGGTGCAGCAGTGGCCGAGGCCACGGTGGCTATGGACGGCGACGACGGCGATTTTAGCCGCGAGAGAGGGGGCGAGGGGGAGGAGAGAATGGCATGGGAGAGAGCGAGAGAGGCTTGGGGAGGTGCGTGGCGACGTGCGGGCGTTCCAGGGCGACGAGGAGGACGCCAGGCAGGCAGCTGCGTGCCGGCGCGCACGGCGCCGGGCACAGCTTCCCCTCTGCCTACTGGCAAGAGGAGGAAGACGGCCATGCCCCTGGTGGGCTGGGCCAGAACAGAGATGGGCCGGCCAAAGGCGCCAGGTAAGAAGCCTAGGTAAGGTTTTTTTTCTATTTTTGTTCTGTTTTCTATTTATCTGACATTTGTTCTGATTTAGTAATAATACTAAATCAATTTATTTTCTTCTGAAAATTAATGTAGGAACTTAATTGGATTATTCCAAAGCCCCATAGTAAAAATCAGAATTATTGGATAATATTTCATATATAATAAAATATTTCCCCAACGCAAATAATTACTGGATTAACTCAAATGGCCAAAAATAAATACTTCTGAGCTCCCAAAAATATTGGTTGGGATTTTACCTCTGGCCAATATTTTTAGAGAAAATCAGGAACATTTTCTTGGGCCAAATTGAAACAATTTTTATCTTGGTCATTTCCAGAAATGATTCTGAGGGTTTCACAAATCCTCATTTCAAATTTAAATGGAATTTAAACATGATGCACACCTGAAGGCTAGCCTAGGTCATACCAGAACTAGGGATGTGACAATCGCCCCCACTCGGAAGAATCTCGTCCCGAGATTCAGGAGTTGGCCGAAAGAAAGTGGGGTACTCCAGTCGAAGACGATCTTCACGCTCCCAAGTAGCTTCTCTCTCGGAATGATGAGACCACTGAACCTTGAGAAACTTGATGTTATGACGTCGGGTGACACGCTCTGCTTGATCAAGTATGCAGATAGGGTACTCTCGATAAGTGAGGTTATCTTGGAGATCAAGCGTTTCGTGGTCCACTCCGCGGATGGGATCCGAGAAGCAACGCCTGAGTTGAGAGACGTGGAAGACATCATGTACTCGAGAAAGATGTGGGGGTAGTTCCAACTGGTAGGCAACCTCTCCTCGTTTAGCGAGAATGAGAAAAGGACCAATGTAACGAGGAGCCAACTTGCCCTTGATACCGAATCGATGGGTACCCTTCAAAGGGGTAACCCGAAGGTAAGCTTTGTCGCCAATTTCATAAGCCACTTCCTTATGACTATGGTCATACTGGCTCTTTTGACGAGATTGGGCTGTTTTTAAATTCTCACGAATGATGCGAACTTGCTCTTCTGCCTCCTGGATCATATCTGGTCCAAAGAATTGTCTTTCACCGGTTTCTGACCAGTTCAAAGGTGTTCGACATCTTCGTCCATACAGAACCTCAAAAGGAGCTTTCTTGAGGCTGGATTGGTAGCTGTTGTTATAAGCAAACTCGGCGAAGGGAAGACACTTCTCCCAATCCATACCAAATGAGATAACACAAGCTCTAACCATGTCTTCAAGAATCTGGTTGACCCTTTCCACCTGACCACTTGATTGAGGGTGGAAAGCGGTACTGAAGGAAAGATGGGTGCCCACGGCAGTTTGGAAGCTCTCCCAGAAATGAGAAGTGAAAAGACTACCACGGTCTGAATTGATCTCTAGTGGAACACCATGAAGTGACACTATTTGAGAAATATATAAGTCAGCGAGCTGACTAGCAGTGATACTCTCTCGAACAGGTAGGAAGTGGGCCACTTTGGAAAGACGATCAATGACTACGTAGATAGCATTATTCCCTCTCTTGGTCGTGGGAAAACCGGTGATGAAGTCCATACCAACTTTATCCCATTTCCACTCAGGAATAGCTAAAGGTTGAAGAGTGCCAGCAGGTCTCTGATGCTCTGCCTTCACGCGACGACAAACGTCACAGTTAGCAATAAATTGAGCAATTTCTCTCTTCATCCTAGTCCACCAGAACCTCTGGCGTAGGTCCTGATACATCTTAGTACTACCGGGATGAATCGTGAGAGGAGATTCATGCGCCTCCTTAAGGATTAATTGTCGAAGATGTTGATTCTTGGGAACCACCAAGCGACTATCAAAGAAAACAACACCACGATCATCTATAGAGAAACTACCACCAACTCCCTTGTTAATGTTTCTCTTGATCCGGGAAATTCCCGTATCCTGCTGCTGAGCAGAGATGATTTGATCCACAAGAGTAGGTTTCGCTACCAAGGTAGAAAGAAATCCGTGAGGAGCAAGGTGGAGGTTAAGCTTACATAATTCCTCATGGAGAAGTGGTTGGCCCTGCTCCAACATGAGATTATTGCAATCGGACTTACGACTTAGCGCATCAGCCATGACATTCCCCTTACCTGGGGTGTAGGTAATCCCTAAGTCGTAATCTGAGATCAACTCCAACCAACGTCTTTGCCTAAGGTTCAAATCTGGTTGGGTGAAGATATACTTGAGACTCTGGTGATCGGTGTAAATCTCGCAACGTTTACCGAGAAGGTAATGTCACCATGTCTTAAGTGCATAGACTACGGCTGCAAGCTCTAGATCATGTGTAGGATAATTCTCCTCATGTGGATGCAACTGTCGAGATGCATAGGCAATCACATGGCGATCTTGCATAAGAATGCAACCTAGCCCCTATCGTGAGGCATCACAATAGATAACAAAGTCCTTAGTGAAGTCCGGTGGCACAAGTATGGGAGCAGAAGTCAGGCGTCTTTTCAGTTCCTGAAAACTGTGCTCACACTGTGGGGACCACTCAAACTTTTTATCTTTCTTGAGAAGTTCCATGAGAGGTTTGGCCACTTTGGAGAAGTTCTCAATGAATCGGCGACAATAACTGGCTAGACCGAGGAAACTCCTAACTTGCTTAACTGTTTCAGGCGGAGTCCAATCAAGAACGGCCTGAACTCTTTCGGGATTTACAGCAATGCCCTTACCAGAGATTACGTGGCCGAGATAGGTCACTTCTGGCAACCAAAATTAGCACTTGGAGAACTTGGCATAAAGGCGGTGCTCTCTGAGTTTTTCTAACACAAGTATAAGATGTTCGGCATGCTCTTCCTCGTTCTTCGAGTAAATAAGGATATCATCGAGGTAAACCACGACGAACTTATCTAAGTACTCCATGAAGATCGAGTTCATCAAGCGAGAGAAAGTAGCTGGAGCGTTGGTTAGACCAAAGGACATGACGGTGTACTCGTACTGACCATAACGAGTGACAAAAGCCGTCTTAGGAATATCCCCATTTCTGATCTTGATCTGGTGGTAGCCTAACCTCAAATCCATCTTGGAGAAGATTGAGGATCCAGCGAGCTGATCATACAGATCGTTGATCCTGGGGAGCGGATATTTGTTCTTTATCGTGACCAAATTAACGGGACGATAATCTACAACCATTCGGTCCGTACCATCCTTCTTCTTGGCGAAGAGGACGGGGCAAGCCCAGGGAGAAGAACTAGGACGGATGAAACCCTTTTGCAAGGATTCATCGAGTTGTTTCTTAAGCTCGGCTAGTTCTAAGGGTGCCATCTTGTAAGGTCTCCTAGAAATTGGGGCGGTTCCGGGGATAAGATCTATAACAAACTCTACATCTCTGTCAGGTGGAATACCTGGCAGTTCTTCTGGAAAGACATCCGGAAAGTCGCGGACTACCGAAATATCTTCAAGGTCAGGAAGAGGGCTGGCATTTAGGGAATATAGTTGACGCCTTGCAATTTTGGTGGAGACAGTGACTATCTTGCCAGATGGGTGTGTAAGCTGAACAGACCTAGTGTAACAATCAATCTTGGCATAATGAGCTTTCATCCAATCCACACCCAAGATGATGTTGATATCTGTAGACTTGTGGGATATCAAGGAAGCTAGAAATACAAGTCTGTCAACATGTATTTCATTGCCATAACTTATCCTAGAAGTTTTCCACTTGGATCCAAGAGTTTGAATGAGTAGTGGGGAGGGCATATCACAAAATGACATGTCATGCAAACGGGCATAACTTTCGGAAATGAAGGAGTGAGATGCCTCGGTATCGAATAGAACCGAAGCTGGGTGACAGTTGACAAGGAGTGTACCAAGAACGACATCTGGATCATCATGAGCGTCTTTAGCTGAGACGTGATGCACACGTCCAAGTTAAGTGGGAGCTGACTTGGCACTGATCATCTGGTGTGAAGGCTTACTACCATGGCCAACAGACTTGTCGGGCTGGGGTGGAGCAACATGGGTCTAAGTGCAAATACGGGAAATGTGGCCTGGCTCTCCGCACTTGTAACAAATCTTGGAGGTAGGACAAGGACCCACATTGACAAGTGGTCTACCAATAGGCATGGGTGTAGCATATGGTTGAACTGGGTGAGGTGCCACATAAGAGGGCCTCGGTGAATAACCGGGTGGAAGAGCGGAGCTCGGAACCCAAATCTGGCGCTTCTGCGAGGTAGAACCGGAGGAAGAAACCAAATCACGGGTGTGCTAACGAGACTCCTCGTAAGCGCGCTGAGCTGTCTCCGCATTAATGGCCTTGTCCACAAGAGCCTGGAATGTATTGCAATGATGCAAGTGGAGATCACGACACAACTTGGGGTTGAGACCCTTCCCGAACCTAGCCTGCTTCTTGGCATCTGTGGACACTTCTTCTGTAGCATAGCGGGCGAGGTTCTCAAACTCTCTACTGTAAGCATCAACAGCCATCTTACCCTGGGTGAAACTATAGAACTCTTCTCTCTTACGATCGATGAGGGCTTCAGGAATGTGATGCTCGCGAAAAGCCTCAGTGAAATCTCTCCAGGTAGGAATTTGACCAGCTGGAAGCATAGCCTCATAGTTCTGCCACCAGAGACTAGCAGGACCTTCCAGGTGATATGCAGCATAAGTGACCTTGTCACTTTCAGCTATGTTCGCAGAACGCAGCTTGTGAGTGATACTACCTAGCCAGTCATCTGCATCGAGTGGCTCAATGGAATGATGGAAGGTGGGTGGTTTCAGATCAATGAAATCCTGGATGGTCGCTGACTCTTTGCACCGATGTGCGGTGTTCTCCTCGATACGTGCCAACAAGCGGTTAGACTCACGCTTGTTCCTCTCCATCTCTATCATGAACTCTGCCAATGAAGGTTGGTCGGGAGGAACCTCCTCATCCCTACCACCTCCGTGGTTTAGGCAACGAGCAACAGAACTTCGGTTAACTGACGACATCCTGAGAAGTGGAACCAAGGACGAGGTCAACAACAACTATAGGATGCAACATGTAGCACAAGGAAATTTAGTATCTCTCAAACTCCTAGGACAATTCCGGGAGCATAACGGCAGTAAAATGCTCAGAATGAGACATTCTGCGAAAGACGGGGTAGCACCATACTCAACATCATCACTCAAGGTTCTGAGATATTACTAAACAGGCTACACCAGAGGTACTCGAACTGGGATGTGACTCTGATCAACCAAACCTTAGAGACTATGGAGTAGTAACACATGATCCTGATAGACGGAAGAGAAAGCCTAGTTCCTTAACCCCGTAGAAAGATAGCATGACTCAGATCAGAAGGCATGAGGCATAAGGAGTAAAAAGAGCCTTACGTTCCCTTCCACAATCAATTCCCTTACATAACTAAAGAATTTCTAGACTCAACTTCGACCAGGTTGGCTTGGTAATCCTACAAGCAGTCAGGCTCTGATACCAAAGCTGTCAGGACCCCGATCCTAAGTCACAGCGATCTAGCATGTAACACATCATATCACCTTGCGGCCTCACGCACGGTATTCCCACGGGTGCCACCTTACCTGGCTCGGGACCGTTTGCGCCTTTTGGCTCACGTATATGATAGTGTCACTAGCATCCATATGACAAAGAACCCGGGCCGACATGGCTAGTCGTGAACCCAAAGCGGTGCTAACCTATGGGGACAGGCATACATGAATCAGATCGAGCATGTCGGTCAACGGCATATGAATCCGGGCTGTAGCACTGGGCTAACAGGACTCCGGGGAACCCAGGCTGTAGCAGGCTAGGCAGGACTCCGGAAGTCACCGCGTGACATTTCCCCGAAGGGACAGACACAGGAACGAAGTGAATCACATGCCGGCCAGTCTGAGTGTTCCGGAGCAGTAGTGCTGGGCTAGCAGGACTCCGGTGAACCGGGCTGTAGCGGACTACTATGGCTCAAGCAAGCACTAGACTACATTTCCCCATAAGAGAGGCTGCCAAGGACAAACAACTAGATTGTCGGATCCCACACATAGCAATACACGTCACACGTACGCATAACATGCAAGTATGTGAGGTACAACATGGCATCACAACATAACAAAACTCATATAGATAAAGCTCAGAAGAACCACATAGCATTAAACAACAGGGTCACATGACCCATCATTCAGAGCATACAAGCAACAAGCGGAAGCATACATGTCTGATACAGACAACTACAAATGAAAAGGCTGAAGAGCCTGAACTATCTACAACATCCGATCAAGATCGTAGCTGAGTACATGCTACTGTCGAAGTCCAAGCGTATACTAGTGAACAGATGTCTCTGCAAACATAAATAAAGCAACATGAGTAAAGGTACTCAGCAAGACTACATCAGATCCTATAATACATGCACTTGTATCAAGAAGGTAATGTGGAGTTTAGTTGCAGCAAGCCAGCTTTACTCAGTGGCTATCTGTACTACGACTGCTGTAACTCTAAGTTGGCGCACACGAGTCCACTAGTCACCACATCAATACACTACTATGAATCATCCTCGTCTTTACGAGAAGGCCACCATAGCACAACTTGTCTGAGCATTAGAGTAATCCACTTAAGTTGTCTATGTACCACGTAAGCATCCAAGAAGTCCATAACCGAGGACACGGCTATTCGAATAGATCATGATAACCCTGCAGGGGTGTACTTCTTCACACACGCTCTCACCACTTATCACCATGTACACGTCATGTATCTGGGCAACCTTCAAGCGGAAGCCTGGCGAGGGTGTCGGCCACGACCTGACTAACCACACAGGACTCTAGTCCAGGTTTATCGCCTATTCGGGTTCCATCCGCAAGGACATCCGGCCGGGGGGTCGTCCAAACCCACCTCGCCGGATGGATCTATGCTTGGTACACCATGCCACTTGTGCCTAGTCTGTCCCAAGCCCACCTGGCCAGGTGCCACTTGGTAGACTACTAACACTACCTACAAACACCAGAAACTAATTGCAACTCCTGGACAAGATCAAGTTGGTTAAGAAGTCGAGAGAGCTTGGAGTGCCCGGAGCCCAATGTGTGGTAGTAGCTAGGTATTGGACAACATACACAGAACTCAGTGCTTAAGGACGGTTCCAGTGAGACAACCCACCATGTACTCCTACATGGCCTCTCACCGCTACCTTTACCAAATCGTGTTCACACGCTTAACTCTCAACACCAGAACATATCGTACCACTCCAATTCATTCCCGATGAATCAGACCTGACACAACTCTAAGCAATAGCAGGCATGGCATGGCAAGAACACAACATGGCTCAATCAACTCCTACACATGCTAGTGGGTTTTAACTATTTACTGTGGCAATGACAGGTCTTGCAGAGGAATGGGTTCAACTACCGCAGCATAAAGTAGCAGTTGAATCGTTGTTGTCCTAATGCAATAATGAGGGCAGGACCGAGAGAGTGGGATCATGTCAGAATGAACAAGGGGGTTTGCTTGCCTGGTAGATCAACAAGGAAAGCACTGCTCCTCAGACAGGTACTCTGGAACGGTCTCCGGAGCAGTACCTACCGAGAAGGAACGGTGTCGACAATCAATACACAAGCATATGCAACAATATGATGCATGAACATGGCATGAAGATGTGATGTTGTTTGTGCTAATGCAGCTAGTATTCAAATTGAATGAAGTCCATTTGAACCAAGGGTTCAAATGCAACTCCAAGTTAAGCTCTTATATATGCCAAAAGTGTGTTTTCACATATACAACATGTATAGGTTGGTTTTTCATGCATGAAAATGGCACAGATGGATAGATTGAATTTTTTTGATAATTTTTCATATATAAATTATTTCAATCTGAGCCACGGTTGAATTTATATGAATTTTTGAATTTTTGAACATTTTCAGGAATTTCCTAATTAAAAATAATTCCAGAAAAAGAATAACTGCGTCAGCATGACGTCATCACTACATCAGTGGGTCAACACGGCTGTCCAGGTCAAATCTGACACGTGGGGTCCACCCGACAGTGTCATGGTTAAATAACAGAGGTTAATTAAATTTAAACTAATCCAAAACTAGAATTAGCAGGGACGGACCCCACCTGTCATTGAGCCAGGGGAGGTCAAACCCCCTTGTCAACTAGGGCTAACACGCCGGCGTTTAGCCGCCGGCGGCAGCAGACGGCGGCGGAGGGCCCGGGATTGCCACTCCGGCGCCCAATCGAGCAGCGGAGGGCACGCGCGGGGAGCTGGGGCTCGCGCGCATCCCTGGTGCCCTCCGTTTCACCGGAGATGGCTAAATCGACGGCGGCGAACCACTTGGGGCGGCCGGAGTTCCGGGCGCGAGCGGGATCGGCCTGCGGGGCACGGAGCAGGGGAGAAGGGGAGGTTCGACGGGCGAGCTCGGGGAGAGGCTTGCGGCAGCTGGTAGCGAGCGACGGCGATCGTCGTCGCCGAAGCTTGAAGACACGGCGATGGCGATGAGCGAGCTCGCCCGGGTTGCTTTTCTCGGTGAGGAGGAGAGGGGGTCGGCGGAGCTGGGAAGCGTGTTGGAGGTGCGGCAGTGGCGAGGTCACGGTGGCTATGGACGGCGGCGACGGTGGCGATTTCGGCCCGTGAGAGAGGGGGCGAGGGGGAGGAGAGAATGGCACGGGAGAGAGCGAGAGAGGCTTGGGGGGTGCGTGGGCGATCGTGGCGACGCGCGGGCTTTCCAGGGCGACGAGGAGGACGCCAGGCAGGCCGCTGCAGCTGGCGTGCACGGCGTCGGGCACAGCTTCCTCTGCCTACTTGGCAGGAGGAAGACGGCATGCCCCTGTGGGCTGGGCCAGAACAGAGATGGGCCGGCAGAGGCGCCAGGTTAAGAAGCCCAGGTAATGTTTTTTTTTTCTATTTTTTGTTCTCTGTTTTCTATTTATCTGACATTTGTTCTGATTTAGTAATGATACTAATCAATTTTTTTCTTCTGAAATTAATTGTAGGAACTTAATTGGATTATTTCAAAGCCCCATTAGTAAAATCAGAATTATTGACCATATTTTCATATAATAAAATTTCCCCAACCGCAAATAATTACTGGATTAAAACTCAAATGGCCAAAAATAAATACTTCTGAGCTCCCAAAAATATTGGTTGATTTTACCTCTAGCAATATTTTTAGAGAAAATCAAGAACATTTTCTTGGCCAAATTGAAACAATTTTTTACTGGTCATTTCCAAATGATTTTCGTGAGGGTTTCACCAATCCTCATTTCAAATTTAAATGGGAATTTAAACATGATGCACACCTGAAGGCTAGCTAGGTCATACCAGAACTAGGGATGTGACACACAAAGGCGCACCCTCAGCTTCACATAAAAGAATAAAGGCAGCGGTTAGTTTACACAAGGGCTCCCCCTCTCAAAATGCTCTTACTACCTCTAGGGTCGCGCCCGAGCTTTGTGTGCAGGATAAACAGCAGGGGAACATGGGATCAGTCGGATAAATCGCTCGCCGTCTCCCCTGGGTCGCCCTCAGGTGCGTCGCCGGCATCGCTGTCGTCATCGCCAGCCTCACCACCACCTTCACCCGCGCCACCATCACCATCATCAACCACATCACATTCATCCGCCGCAACCACCACCTCGTCGTCCTCGGAAGCGAAGGCCCTGACCAGCGCGTCCACATTGTCCTGCACCCACCTCGCCAGGTCATCCCAGATGGCCCCCAGAATGGGGGCAATGGCCGCGTCGAAATCAAAATCGGGGTAGATGTTTTGGAGATGGCTAAAGACGCGGAAGAACACGCGCCTCAACAAGCCACGACTCCTCTCTTCAACAAGCCGGCGAGCCCTCTCGGAATGATTCTCTAGGCGCGTTACCACATCGGTGAAGAAGCGGAGGTGGCTGGCATACTCGGTCGTGCGGGGATGAGGGGCGTTCTCATCGCAAATATGGCCCAACGCCGAGTTGGCCCTGTTCCTGAGGCCCTCAAGCATGGAGCCGTGCACGCGCTCCAGTGTCCGCCGCTGAAGCACTTCCTCCCTGTTCTGCTGCGCAACGGACTCAGTGTCATCGACCCGCTGCTGAAGAGAGAGCAGCTCGGCGCGGGTGGAGGCCAATTCCACCCGCGCCAAGACTAGGGCGGCTGATGTGGCCTCCTCGCGCTGCTCAACCTCAGCTAACTGATACGTCTCCAACGTATCTATAATTTTTGATTGCTCCATTCTATATTATCTACTATTTTGGGCAATATTGGGCTTTATTTTCTACTTTTATATTATTTTTGGGACTAACCTATTAATCGAAGGCCCAACCCAGAATTGTTGTTTTTGCCTATTTCAGTGTTTCAAAGAAAAGGAATATCAAACGGAGTCCAATTGACCTGAAACTCCACGGAACCTGTTTTTGGACCAGAAGAAGCCCATGGAGTACCGGAAGTTCACCAGGGGAGTCCTGGGCTGCCCACGAGGGTGGGCGCGCCCCCTAGGGCGTGCCCCCCTACCTCGTGGATCCCGGTCCACCGACGTACTTCTTTCACCCATATATACCCACGTACCCCTAAAACTTCGAAGACGAGAATAGATCGGGAGTTCCGCCGCTCGCAAGCCTCTATAGCACACCAAAAACCATTCAGACCCTGTTCCGGCACCCTGCCGAGGGGGAACCTTCACCGGTGCCATCTTCATCATCCCGACGCTCTCCATGACGAGGAGGGAGTAGTTCACCCTCGGGTGAGGGTATGTACCTAGTAGCTATGTGGTTTGATCTCTCTCTCTCTCTCTCTCTGTCGTGTACTTGATTTGGCACGATCTTGATGTATCACGAGCTTTGCTATTATAGTTGGATCTTATGTTTCTTCTCCCCCTCTACTCTCTTGTAATGGATTGAGTTTCCTTGAGTTATCTTATCGGATTGAGTCTTTAGATTTGAGAACACTTGATGTATGTCTTTGCCGATGCGTATCTGTGGTGACAATGGGATATCACGTGATTCACTTGATGTATGTTTTGGTGATCAACTTGCGGGTTCCGCCCATGAACCTATGCATAGGGGTTGGCACACGTTTTCGTCGTGATTCTCCGGTAGAAACTTTGGGGCACTCTTTGAGGTTCTATGTGTTGGTTGAATAGATGAATCTGAGATTGTGTGATGCATATCGTATAATCATACCCACGGATACTTGAGGTGACATTGGAGTATCTAGGTGACATTAGGGTTTTGGTTGATTTGTGTCTTAAGGTGTTATTCTATTACGAACTCTAGGGCTGTTTGTGACACTTATAGGAATAGCCCAACGGATTGATTGGAAAGAATAACTTTGAGGTGGTTTCGTACCCTACCATAATCTCTTTTTGTTCTCCGCTATTAGTGACTTTGGAGTGACTCTTTTGTTGCATGTTGAGGGATAGTTATATGATCCAACTATGTTATTATTGTTGAGAGAACTTGCACTAGTGAAAGTATGAACCCTAGGCCTTGTTTCCTAGCATTGCAATACCGTTTACGCTAACTTTTATCTTTAGTTACCTTGCTGTTTTTATATTTTCAGATTACAAAAACCTATATCTACTATCCATATTGCACTTGTATCACCATCTCCTCGCCGAACTAGTGCACCTATACAATTTACCATTGTATTGGGTGTGTTGGGGACACAAGAGACTCTTTGTTATTTGGTTGCAGGGTTGCTTGAGAAAGACCATCTTCATCCTACGCCTCCCACGGATTGATAAACCTTAGGTCATCCACTTGAGGGAAATTTGCTACTGTCCTACAAACCTCTGCACTTGGAGGCCCAACAACGTCTACAAGAAGAAGGTTGCGTAGTAGACATCAAGCTCTTTTCTGGCGCCGTTGCCGGGGAGGTGACTTCTTGAAGGTATATCTTTAGATCTTGCAATCGAATCTTTTTGTTTCTTGTTTTAGCACTAGTTTAGTCTATAAAAGAAAACTACAAAAAATGGAATTGAGTTCGTCTCATATGGTTCATCTTTTTAATATCTTTCGTAAGTATGATGGAAAAGAAAATTGTGCCAAAGTGTTAGAAGAAGAATGCATTAAAATGTTTGGCAATGATGAGCATGATTGCAATGTTGTTAGTATGAACTCCTTGAATATCCATAGTACTAATGATGATTGCTCTAGTCATGATGAAAATGTCTCCTATAAACATGTCAATTTTTGTGGAGTGTATTGGTCTTGCAAGTACACACCAAATAGACAAGATAGATATTGCAAGAGGCATAAGCATTTAGAACCTAAATGGTTGCAAGAAAGGCTAGATGCGAGTGCTGAAAATTTAAAATATCTTAGCCGTACTTGTGAACTTTGGAATGAACATGGTCATTTAAATATCAGTTGAAAATTGTTTCATGATCGAATCATGTCCAGAAATTGTGATGACTTGATTTCCCTTGCACATTATAATGAACTAAGTTTGCTTTTGGGTTATGAAGAATTGAAACATCAAACTAAGCATATTCCAGAATATAACCTCAAGAAATTCCTCGATATTAATCTAGAAGAAATTTATATGTATTGTGCGGTAAATTGCATTGAAAATTCTTATATTGCCAATTACATAAAGAAAAGAAAACAAATAGAAGATGAAGAGAATGCTAACGAAAGGGAAGATACTTCCCAATATTCTCCTATTGTTTCTTATGATGAATCAGGTAACGAGGAGGAGCCTTCTATTCAACCAATCTCATTAATAAGGAGCTCCAAAAAGAGGATTGAACCCACACATGATGTGAAGAAGAAGAAAAGAAAAAGGAAGAGAGGTAAAAAGGTATCTCTCCCAAATAAAGTTGCTCCTATTAGTGTTGTGCCTCATGAAAATGAATCAAAAATAATTGTGGAAGATGATGCACTTGATGATGATCTCGTTATGCCTATTGCTTGTTGTGATGATTATGATTGGGAAGATAATGATACTTCTTATGATCTTGAAAATCTTTTTGTCACTTGCTTGGAAGAATATGATAATTGCTATACTATTGGTGCTAATCATATTATTAATGATGAGAGTGATTATGCTTACGGTATGAAAAGGCCCAAGCTTGGGGAAGCTATGTTTGATGAGGATGACATATTTGAGAATATATTTGCAGTAATTAATGTTTGTCCCAAGCTTGGGGATGCTATGTTTAATAATGATGATATTTTTAGCCTCCCAAGTTTTGCTATGCAAAGTAGTTATGATGATAGCATGCCTTCTACTTATGATGATTATATTTATGAAAGTGGGTTTGGAAGAGTGTCAACTTTAGGAAGTAATCATCCCACTATTTTGGAGGATGTTGAATCATATAATATTTATGAAAGTTGATTTGGAGATCTCATGACTTTATTTAGTGATGTATCCACTATTTCGGAAGAGGTTTCAATTGATTATGATGAGAACAAAGTTGCTACTTATGATGACTATTGTGATGAAACTTATGCTATAGAAAGTAGTGATGATTATATTTATAAAACTTGTCATGATTATGATTGCCCTTTCTCTGAACATTACTCTTTTAATGTGGAAACAATTTATAGTATTCAAGTCTCTTATGAAACTCCCACTACTCCGAATGAGAAATTTTTTGCTTATGTGGAGAGTAGTAAAATTTCTATGCAAGTAGATCATGAAAAGAATGCTTTAGGTGCTGGTTAAATTGTTGAATTCATTCATGATGCTACTGAAAATTATTATGAGGGAGGAATATATGCTTGTCGTAATTGCAATAATATCAAGTTTCCTCTCTATGTGCTTAAAGTTTTGAAGTTATGCTTGTTTTTCCTTCCTATGCTAGTTGATTATTGTTCCCTTAAGTTGTTTGCTCACAAAATCCCTATGCATAGGAAGTGGATTAGACTTAAATGTGCTAGTCATATTCTTCATGATGCTCTCTTTATGTTTCAATTCTTATCTTTTATGTGGGCATCATTGAAATCATCATGCCTAGCTAGGGGCGTTAAACGATAGCGCTTGTTGGGAGGCAACCCAATGTTATTTTAGTTTATTGTTTTCTGGTTCTGTTTAGGAATAAATAATCCATCTAGATTCTGTTTAGATGTGGTTTTATGTTTTAATTTGTGTTTGTGCCAAGTAGAACCTTTGGGAAGACTTGGGTGAAGTCTTTATGATCATGCTGTAAAAAACAGAAACTTTAGCGCTCACGAGATTAGCTTCAACTTTTTACTGGAGAGTGATATTTAGTTGATTATTTTTGCATATGATTACTAGACAAATTCCTCAGGTCCACCAATTTATTTTATATTTTTTTGTGTAGGATCTAGAAGTAGATGTGTCTAGAAGGGGGGGATTAGACACTTCATGCTAAAGTTGCAATTTTTAAGCTTTTTCGGTTTAGGTGGAGTTTAGGCACAATTTCAACACACACAATACATATCAAGCAAGCATGCAAAGAGTATATGAGCAGTGGAATGTAAAGCATGCAACTTGCAAGAATGTAAGGGGAAGGGTTTGGAGAGATCAAACGCAATTTGAGACACAGATGTTTTTCCCGTGGTTCGGATAGGTGGTGCTATCCTACATCCACGTTGATGGAGACTTCAACCCACAAAGGGTAACAGTTGCGAGAGTCCACACAGGGCTCCACCCACAAAGGGTAATGGTTGCGTGAGTCCACACAGGGCTCCACCCACGAAGGGTCCACGAAGAAGCAACCACCCACGAAGGGTCCACGAAGAAGCAACCACCCACGAAGGGTCCACGAAGAAGCAACCTTGTCTATCCCACCATGGCCATCGCCCACACAGGACTTGCCTCACTAGCGGTAGATCTTCATGAAGTAGGTGATCTCCTTGCCCTTACAAACTCCTTGGTTCAACTCCACAATCTTGTCGGAGGCTCCCAAGTGACACCTAGCCAATCTAGGAGACACCACTCTCCAAGAAGTAACAAATGGTGTGTAGGTAATGAACTCCTTGCTCTTGTGCTTCAAATGATAGTCTCCCCAACACTCAACTCTCTCTCATAGGATTTGGATTTGGTGGAAAGAAGATTTGAGTGGAAAGCAACTTGGGAAGGCTAGAGATCAAGATTCATATGGTAGGAATGGAATATCTTGGTCTCAACACATGAGTAGGTGGTTCTCTCTCAGAACATATGAGTTGGAATGGTGTATGCGTTCTGATGGCTCTCTCTTCGAATGAAGAGGAGGTGGAGGGGTATATATAGCCTCCACACAAAATCCAACCGTTACACAGTTTTCCAATCTCGGTGGGACCGAATCAACAAACTCGGTTGGACCAAAAAGGTAAACCTAGTGACCGTTAGAGATTTCGGTGGGACCGATTTGGGTAATAAGTGAGACTGAGATTTGGCCAAGCAAACTCGGTGGAACCGATTGCATATCTCGGTGGGACCGAGAATATTGCAATGGGTAACAGAGAGTTTGCAAGCCCATCTCGGTGAGACCGAGATCCCATCGGTGAGACCGAACTGATTAGGGTTTGGTAGTGGCTTATGACAAGTGAAACTCGGTGGCGCCGGATAGGAAGAATCGGTAGGACCGAGTTTGGCTTAGGGTTTAGGTCATATGTGGAAGTGGGAAAGTAGCTGAGGGTTTTGGAGCATATCACTAAGCACATGAAGCAAGAGGCTCATTAAGCAACACCTCATCCCTCCTTGATAGTATTGGATTTTCCTAAAGACTCAATGTGATCTTAGATCACTAAAATGTAAAATGATGAGTCTTGAGCTTGAAGCTTTAGCCAATCCTTTTTCCTTAGCATCTTGAAGGAGTTCCCACAACCTTTAGTCCATGCCACTCCATTGTTGAACTTATCTGAAACATGCTAGATCGAAATGTTAGTCCAACAAGAGATATGTTGTCATCAATTATCAAAACCACCTAGGGAGCACTTGTGCTTTCAATCTCCCCCTTTTTGGCAATTGATGGCAACATACATCAAAGCTTTAGATAAAGATATAAAGAACAGCAAGTAAAGCTTTGGAAGGACATGTAACAAGCATAGGCTCCCCCTACATGTATGCACTCATGTAAATATGAAATATAGAGACATGTGAGAGCATAACCATGACAGAGTAGGCAATGTGTTACATGCATCTTGGCCATATGCATCAGAGCAAAAGATTATCAAGGAAAATACCTTCATGCTCATGAGTCCTTCTTGCAAACAGTATGTACATAAGCAAGAACTCCTCATACTCATGATTTTGATGCATATACTTACCTTGTGGTCTTGAGTTGGCTTAGGATGGAATGAACCTGCACAAACAAGGTTAGATAACACAGGTACATCCACTAGCCAGAGCAAACAAAAGAAACCACAAGAATACCAAGACTGGGATGACATGTAGAGAGTGAGTACAAGGTACCACATTGAATTCAACATGTCCCCAAGAATAAAGATATGCAATGAATTTGACTGATTTCTTTCCCTTAGGTGTCTTGCTTCCCCTGAATCTTACATGGGATATTGGGAGAAGATAGGAAACAGAAAATCAGAGTTGAAAGATATGAATAGAACTTAATTCAAATGAGTTCATATGAACATGTCTTTCCCCCAAAAAGACATGTGGCATCTCTCCTCTTGGACATCAAGCATCTGGGATCCTTGAGTATTCTCTCCCCCTTTGAGATTTCTTTCTCCCTCTTAATATATGGGATCCTTGAGTATTCTCTCCCCCTTAGTACTTTCTCTCCTTTGTAGGTGATAAGCTTTTGATGTGATCTCTCTCTCTCTCCCTGATGATAAGCTTTGATGTGATCTCTCTCTCCCCCTTTGACATCAATTTCCAAGAAGGTCTTTCCTGGAATCCGTCGAATAGGTTTGGTCCTTGAGATTCAGTACAAAGCAGGGAATAAAACTGTGATGCTTGTAGAGGACAAGATTCATTGAGTGGGGCTGGATCAGAAGAAATATAGAATATGTGGCAAACTGTTTTTCCTGTTGCGAAATCGGTGGCACCGAGTGGCATGTTTCGGTAGTACCGAAGGGATTCGGTTGGACCGAAAATGGCAATTCGGTGAAACCAAGTTCATCACAGAGAAAAACACTTGTCACCTCAGCTCACTAGTCAAGTAAGATCTCACAAAGATTTGCAATGAATTAGCTGAAAGATTTGCAAGGAATTTGATGCAGAAATATGCAGAACAAAAATCAAAAAGAAAAGAGTGAAAGTTTCTAGATGAAGTTTTTTTTTGTTTGAAAAAGAAGGAAACAAATATGCAAGGGACAAATGCAATAACTCAGAAAAGAACACAAGAGAACTTCATCTAGAATTGGGCGGTGGCATAGTCACCTATGTTAGAGTATATTGACTTAGGAGTCAAGTGAGGACACTTGATTGTAGGTCATACTCATCGTTTTAAGATCAAAATGGGGTTACCATTTTTCGTTTAAGCATCTTGATGTATTCTCACCTTGTTAAGTTGCTTTGACTCATGTCTTGGAGTAAAGCTTCTCTAAGATGGAATAACATACCTTGGGTGGTGGTGTGGTTCTTGCTCATGTAGTTGAACTTGTGTGGGTGCTCAAGGTTGATGTAGCTCATCAAGAGTTGGGAGCACCACTTGGAGTTTGATTTCATCTACCTACAAGGGTTAGTTCTTGCAAGGAGGAGCACTTGTGTATCCAAAAATGACAATCATGAAGCTTAACATAGAATTTGTCAAAGGATATGTCTGAATGGTTTTGTGCTTCCTTGTCTTCAACCACTATTGTGTAGAGTCTTGGTCTTGTAGAGATTGCTCAAGATGTGAGTGAGTCGCAATCTCATGGAATTAGATTCAACCAAGCACCTACATGGGTTAGGCAACATGCAAGGTGCAAATATATCCAAGACATAAGATAGTTATCATAAGAGATATATCATGGATTAGTCATAAGCTCATGTCTTGCATGTATCCAATGGAGTTTCTACTCCAAGTTCGAAGCATCAATGATGTTCAATTCTCCTCTCAACCTGCAAAACACTTTCTCATCAAGTGGTTTAGTGAATATATCCGCTAATTGCTTGTCGATGCGAACATGCTTAAGATTGATGTCACCCTTAGCAACATGATCTCGAATGAAATGATGACGAACTTCAATATGCTTAGTTCGAGAATGTTGTACAGGATTATGACCAATTTTGATAGCACTTTCATTGTCACAAAGTAGTGGAACATGTTTCACATAAATCCCATAATCTTTAAGATTTTGGGTCATCCAAAGTAATTGAGCACAACATGAACCGGCGGCAATGTATTCCGCTTCGGCGGTGGATAAGGATACCGAGTTTTGTTTCTTGGAAGACCAAGACACAAGAGATCTACCAAGAAATTGACAAGTACCTTAAGTGGAATTTCTATCAACCTTGTCTCCGGCATAATCCGAGTCAGAATAGCCAACAAGATCAAAAGAAGACCTCTTAGGATACCAAATGCCAAAATTTGGTGTATGGATTAAATATCTCACTATCCTTTTCACAGCCTTAAGATGACAATCTTTAGGAGCAGCTTGATATCGTGCACACATGCACACACTTAGCATAATATCGGGACGTGAAGCACATAGGTATAACAATGAACCAATCATAGAGCGATAAACCTTTTGATCAACCGGTTCACCATCTTTGGTTAAATCATTATGTCCACTAGTAGGCATGGGTGTAGACATACCTTTGCATTCTTGCATATTGAACTTCTTGAATAAGTCCTTGGTGTACTTTGTTTTAGAGACAAATGTACCTTCCTTAGTTTGCTTGATTTGCAACCCGAGAAAGAATTTGAGTTCACTCATCATAGACATCTCAAACTTCTCTGACATTAGCTTTCCAAACTTTTCACTAAAGAGAGGGTTAGTTGAACCAAATATGATATCATCAACATAAATTTGGCATACAAATAGTTCTCCATTAACCCTTTTAGTAAAAAGAGTAGAATCAATTTTACCAATTTCAAAACCACTTGTAGTAAGGAACTTGGTCAAGCATTTATACCATGCTCTAGGAGCTTGTTTAAGACCATAAAGAGCTTTGTGAAGTTTGTAAACATGATTTGGTTTCTTAGGATTGATAAAGCCGGGAGGTTGTTTGACATAAACTTCCTCCTCTATTTCACCATTTAGAAAAGCACTTTTAATGTCCATTTGGTACAAGGTGATATTATGGTGATTAGCATAGGTAAGTAAGATGCGAATGGACTCAAGTCTAGCAACGGGAGCATACGTCTCACCATAGTCCATACATTCGACTTGTGTGTACCCTTGGGCGACGAGACGTGCTTTGTTGCGAACCACTTGTCCATCTTCATCTTGCTTGTTGCGGAACACCCATTTGGTACCAATGATGTTGTGGTTCTTGTCAGGCTTCTCGACCAATGTCCAAACTTGGTTTCTCTCAAAATTATGTAGCTCTTCATGCATAGCGTTTATCCAATCCAGATCTTCCAATGCTTCTTCAACCTTCATAGGTTCAATGCTAGAGATGAATGAATAGTTTTCACAAAAGTTAGCTAAACGAGTTTTTGAGCGAGTGATTCTCCCGGTTTGTATATCATTGAGGATTTGCTCGACGGGATGATCTTTGGCGATTCTTGCTTGAACTCGTGAGAGCTTTTGCTTGGGTCTTCGTTGAACATCTTCTTCATCTTGTTATTCTTCTTGGCCTTCTTCATTGTTGACATCGTCGTTCTCTTGTCGTGGTGGAGAAGGAGGTTGTTGATGTTCATCTTGACGTACTTCCTCGTTTTCTTCATCTTGGTGTGTCCCACTTGTGGATGCTTCCGTGTCGATTCTTGGTTCACCTTGTCGTGAAGTAGAAGCTTCCACTTGGACGGATGAAGTACTCTCCTTCACCTCCGTTGGACGAATTTTGCCAATGGAGAAGTCTTGAATTGCCTCTGAAGGGTCTTTGTCTCCTACATCAATTGGAAATTGCTCTACTTGCGAGCCATTGATTCATCAAACTTCACATCTACCGTCTCTTCAACTTTTCGGGTGAAATTGTTGTAGACACGGTAAGTGTGAGAGTTTGAGCCATAACCAAGTAGGAAACCTTCATGAGATTTAGGAGCAAACTTTGAACGACGATGCTTATCAAGAATGTAGCACTTTGAGCTGAATACTCGAAAGTATCCAACTTGGGGTTTGTTACCGGTGAGAAGCTCGTATGCCGTCTTGCCGAGTAGCTTGTGAAGATATAAGCGATTTGTTGCGTGACAAGCTGTCTCAACCGCTTCTGCCCAAAAGTGCTTTGGCGTCTTGTATTCATCAAGCATCGTTCTTGCCATTTCGATGAGCGTCCGGTTCTTCCTCTCAACAACTCCATTTTGTTGAGGTGTGTACGTAGCCGAGAACTCGTGTGAAATCCCTTCTTCGTCAAGAAAGGTGTCCACCTTTGAGTTCTTGAACTCCGTTCCGTTGTCACTCCGAACCTTCTTGATCTTCACATCAAACTGATTTTGGGCCTTCCTAGCGAAGTTTCTGAAGATCTTCTCAACCTGCGACTTGTCATTAAGAAAGAACACCCACGTAAATCTTGAAAAATCATCAACTATAACTAGACCAAAGGAATTTCCACCGAGACTCTTGTAGGCGTTGGGACCAAAAAAGATCCATGTGAAGTAGCTCGAGTGGCCTCCTTGTGGTCATGATGTTCTTCACGGGATGTCTTCCTCCAACCTGTTTACCTGCTTGACAAGCACTGCAAAGTCTATCCTTATCAAATATGACATCGTTAACTCCAAGGATATGATTTCCTTTAATAAGCTTGTCAAGGTTTCTCATGCCAACGTGACCTAGTCGTCTATGCCACAACCAACCTTTTGAGGATTTAGCAACAAAGCAAGTTTTAGGTTGTGCCTTTTTAGAAAAATCGACAATGTAAATATCACCTCTACGCATACCTGTAAAGACCATTTTATGATTGTCTCGACGAAATACTTGGCAATCTACTTCAGTAAATAGGACATTCAAACCGAAATCAGCAAGTCTAGATACTGAAAGTAAGTTGTAGCCAAGAGATTCAACGAGCATGACATTTTGAATGGAACTATCATGTGAGATGGCCACCTTACCAAGGCCAACCACTTTACCCTTTGAATTATCACCAAAGGTGACATATTTTCGAGGGCCGTCATTTTCAGCAAGCTCACGAAACATCTCTTCATCTCCGGTCATATGATCAGTACATCCACTATCAAGAACCCATTCCTTTCCTCCTGATTCATATCCCCGAAGATTTGCCATAAGACCAAAATGTCTCATTGCATCATCAAGATCGAAGTCACTATCATCATCATCATAATATTCATGTTGATCATGATCTTGTGACTCATCATTTCCTAGAGAGGGTAATTCATTAGATAAATGATCATCAAAGTGGTCACTTTTATGAATTCTTATAGCTTTGAATATGATATCATTAATGATTCCAACATCTCCTTTAGCATGCTTAAGATTGGTAAGTTCAAATAGACATTTACCAAAACTAGGATCACTAGAATTCATCTTACTCAAGGCAATAGATTTAAGGAGAATTTCATCCAAAGTTTTCAAGGAATGATCGGGAAATCGTTCCTCAAGAAATTTCCATATAGTATAGGCACAATTAAGAGTAGGCAAACTAGCAATCAAATTTTTGGGCAATCCTCTAATGATGAGCTCAATAGTTCTAAGATTGCGGATCATGTCAATATCTTCATCTAGGGTAGGATGCAAAGGATCAATATGAGGTGCACAAGGACTAGCAATATACTTGTTCAAATGATATTGATTGAAGATTACAAGCATCTCAGTTTTCCACTCATGAAAATACTCTCCATCAAGAATAGGCACTCTATGTCTAAGACTCCCTAAAGTAGACACATCCATCTTCCTCCAATGGTGATTAAACCAAGGCAATGGAGACCAAAGCTCTGATACCACTTGTAGGATCTAGAAGTAGATGTGTCTAGAAGGGGGGATTAGACACTTCATGCTAAAGTTGCAATTTTTAAGCTTTTTCGGTTTAGGTGGAGTTTAGGCACAATTTCAACACACACAATACATATCAAGCAAGCATGCAAAGAGTATATGAGCAGCGGAATGTAAAGCATGCAACTTGCAAGAATGTAAGGGGAAGGGTTTGGAGAGATCAAACGCAATTTGAGACACGGATGTTTTTCCCGTGGTTCGGATAGGTGGTGCTATCCTACATCCACGTTGATGGAGACTTCAACCCACAAAGGGTAACGGTTGCGAGAGTCCACACAGGGCTCCACCCACAAAGGGTAATGGTTGCGTGAGTCCACACAGGGCTCCACCCACGAAGGGTCCATGAAGAAGCAACCACCCACGAAGGGTCCACGAAGAAGCAACCTTGTCTATCCCACCATGGCCATCGCCCACACAGGACTTGCCTCACTAGCGGTAGATCTTCACGAAGTAGGCGATCTCCTTGCCCTTACAAACTCCTTGGTTCAACTCCACAATCTTGTCGGAGGCTCCCAAGTGACACCTAGCCAATCTAGGAGACACCACTCTCCAAGAAGTAACAAATGGTGTGTAGGTAATGAACTCCTTGCTCTTGTGCTTCAAATGATAGTCTCCCCAACATTCAACTCTCTCTCATAGGATTTGGATTTGGTGGAAAGAAGATTTGAGTGGAAAGCAACTTGGGAAGGCTAGAGATCAAGATTCATATGGTAGAAATGGAATATCTTGGTCTCAACACATGAGTAGGTGGTTCTCTCTCAGAACATATGAGTTGGAATGGTGTATGTGTTCTGATGGCTCTCTCTTCGAATGAAGAGGAGGTGGAGGGGTATATATAGCCTCCACACAAAATCCAACCGTTACACGGTTTTCCAATCTCGGTGGGACCGAATCAACAAACTCGGTCGGACCGAAAATGTAAACCTAGTGACCGTTAGAGATTTCGGTGGGACCGACTGGATCAACTCGGTGGGACCGATTTGGGTAATAACTGAGACTGAGATTTGGCCAAGCAAACTCGGTGGAACCGATTGCATATCTCGGTGGGACCGAGAATATTGCAATGGGTAACAGAGAGTTTGCAAGCCCATCTCGGTGAGACCGAGATCCCATCGGTGAGACCGAACTGATTAGGGTTTGGCAGTGGCTTATGACAAGTGAAACTCGGTGGCGCCGGATAGGAAGAATCGGTAGGACCGAGTTTGGCTTAGGGTTTAGGTCATATGTGGAAGTGGGAAAGTAGCTGAGGGTTTTGGAGCATATCACTAAGCACATGAAGCAAGAGGCTCATTAAGCAACACCTCATCCCTCCTTGATAGTATTGGCTTTTCCTAAAGACTCAATGTGATCTTGGATCACTAAAATGTACAATGATGAGTCTTGAGCTTGAAGCTTTAGCCAATCCTTTTTCCTTAGCATCTTGAAGGAGTTCCCACAACCTTTAGTCCATGCCACTCCATTGTTGAACTTATCTGAAACATGCTAGATCGAAATGTTAGTCCAACAAGAGATATGTTGTCATCAATTATCAAAACCACCTAGGGAGCACTTGTCCTTTCAGTTTGAGTTCCAGAAGTTTCCGGTAGTTACAGATTACTACAGACTGTTCTGTTCTTGACAGATTCTGTTTTTTCGTGTGTTGTTTGCTTATTTTGATGACTCTATGGCTAGTAAAATAGTTTATAAACCATAGAGAAGTTAGAATACAGTAGGTTTAACACCAATATAAATAAATAATGAGTTCATTACATTAACTTGAAGTGTTGTTTTGTTTTCTTTCGCTAACGGAGCTCATGAGTTTTCTGTTAAGTTTTGTGTTGTGAAGTTTTCAAGTTTTGGGTAAAGATTCGATGGACTACGGAATAAGGAGTGGCAAGAGGCTAAGCTTGGGGATGCCCAAGGCACCCCAAGGTAATATTCAAGGACAACCAAGAGCCTAAGCTTGGGGATGCCCCAGATGGCATCCCCTCTTTCGTCTTCGTTCATCGGTAACTTTACTTGGAGCTATATTTTTGTTCACCACATGATATGTGTTTTGCTTGGTGTGTCATTTTATTTTCTTTAGCTTTGCTTGATGTTTGGATAAAATACCAAGATCTGAAATTATTCAATGGGAGAGTCTTCACATATTTGCATAATTATCCGACTATTCATTGATCTTCACTTATATCTTTCGGAGTAGTTTGTTGTTTGCTCTAGTGCTTCACTTGTATCTTTTAGAGCATGGTGGTAGTTTTATTTTCAAAAAATAGATGAACTCTCATGCTTCACTTATATTATTTTGAGAGTCTTAAATAGCATGGTAATGTGCTTAATCCTAATAGGCTAGGTATTCAAGAATAGTAAAAACTTTCTCATTAGTGTGTTGAATACTAAGAGAAGTTTGATGCTTGATGATTGTTTTGAGATATGGAGGTAGTGATATCAAAGTCATGCTAGTTGAGTAGTTGTGAATTTGAGAAATGCTTGTGTTGAAGTATGCAAGTTCCGTAGCATGCACGTATGGTAAACGTTATGTAAATAATTTGAAACATGAGGTGTTCTTTGATTGTCTTCCTTGTGAGTGGCGGTCGGGGACGAGCGATGGTCTTTTCCTACCAATCTATACCCCTAGGAACATGCGCGTAGTGCTTTGGTTTTTTATGGCTTGTAGATTTTTTCAATAAGTATGTGAGTTCTTTATGACTAATGTTGAGTCCATGGATTATACGCACTCTCACCCTTCCATCATTGCTAGCCTCTTCGGTACCGTGCATTGCCCTTTCTCACATTGAGAGTTGGTGCAAACTTCGTCGGTGCATCCAAATCCCGTGATATGATACGCTCTTTCACACATAAACCTCCTTATATCTTCCTCAAAACATCCACCATACCTACCTATTATGGCATTTCCATAGCCATTCCGAGATATATTGCCATGCAACTTTCCACCATTCCGTTCATCATGACATATGCATCATTGTCATATTGCTTAGCATGATCATGTAGTTGACATAGTATTTGTGGCAAAGCCACCGTTCATAATTCTTTCATACATGTCACTCTTGATTCATTGCATATCCCGGTACCCCGCCGGAGGCATTCATATAGAGTCATATTTGTTGTAATTGTTGAGTTGTAAGAAAAATAAAAGTGTGATGATCATCGTTTTTTAGAGCATTGTCCCAAGTGAGGAAAGAATGATGGAGACCATGATTCCCCCACAAGTCTTGATTCATTGCATATCCCGGTACACCGCCGGAGGCATTCATATAGAGTCATACTTTGTTCTAGTATCGAGTTGTAATCATTGAGTTGTACATAAATAGAAGTGTGATGATCATCATTTAATAGAGCATTGTCCCAAAAAAAGAGAAAGGCCAAAAAAAGAAGGCCCAAAAAAAGGGGCAATGCTACTATGCTTTTACCACACTAGTGCTTCAAAGTAGCACCATAATCTTCATGATAGAGAGTCTCTTGGTTTGTCATTTTCATAGACTAGTGGGAATTTTTCATTATAGAACTTGGCTTGTATATTCCAACGATGGGCCTCCTCAAGTGCCCTAGGTCTTCGTGAGCAAGCAAGTTGGATGCACACCCACTTAGTTTCTTTTGTTGAGCTTTCATATATTTATAGCTCTAGTGCATCCGTTGCATGGCAATCCCTACTCCTTGCATTAACATCAATCGATGGGCATCTCCATAGCCCATTGATTAGCCTCGTTGATGTGAGATCTTCTCCTTTTTTTGTTCTCCACATAACCCCCATCATCATATTCTATTCCACCCATAGTGCTATGTCCATGGCTCACGCTCATGTATTGCGTGAAAGTTTATAGGTTTGAGATTACTAAAGTATGAAACAATTGCTTGGCTTGTCATCGGTGTTGTGCATGATGGGAGCATTCTTGTGTGACGAAAATGGAGCATGACTAAACTATATGATTTTGTAGGGATGAACTTTCTTTGGCCATGTTATTTTGAGAAGACATAATTGCTTAGTTAGTATGCTTGAAGTATTATTATTTTTATGTCAATATGAACTTTTGTCTTGAATCTTTTGGATCTGAATATTCATACCACAATTAAGAAGAATTGCAATGAAATTATGCCAACTAGCATTCCACATCAAAAATTATCTTTTTTATCATTTACCTACTCGAGGACGAGAAGGAATTAAGCTCCTGGGCCTTGGCCTTGCGAGCACCAACGGCATCTTCCGCTTGGGCAACTAGACGTTCCCTCGTCTTCAGTCGCTCAAGCTCGAGGCTACGCTCCACGACTTCCAGTGCCAATGCCTCCTCGCGCCTCTGGAACTCTTCTTCTTTGGCGGGCGTCCCCCTCAACGATGCAAGAGCGGCTCTGCGTGCCTCTACTTGCCGCTCCAAGGAGGCACTCCAGGCTTGGTGCTCCCACGCGCGCTCCTCCGCGGCCTCGTGGCGGCGATCAGCTTCTCGGGCCTCTTCCAGAGCTCGGGAGCAGGCTTCACGCGAGGTTGCGAGAGAAGCTTCAGCCTTCGCATTATCAAGCTCACGCTGGAGACGCCCGAGGTTGATGGCCACCTTCAACTTATGCCGCTCCACCGCCAACCAAAGACCCTCGGCCTCGAGGCGCGCGTCGACACCTGCGAGTTCTTCACCGAGTTGGTTCATCGTGCCCATTGCCTCCTGGAAGAGCTCCTGACGAACAACGCTCTGTCCGTGCTCGAACTCAAGCGCATGGCCCATCTCATCCTCCACCACGGGGGCTGCAGGCGGGGCCCGAAGCGGCACGCCCCCTCCCAGCAGGAGGCTGGGGGCCAGCGCACGACAGGAGGCCAGCCAAACCTTGCAAGGGCCCTGGACGAGTCGGGGCCCGCTGCTTGAAGGGGCGCCTGAGACTGAAGCCATCCAGCCGTCGTCCACAATCAAAGGAGGAGCCCTCGTCATACTCGCTGAGCTCCAGGCAAGGAAGTGGAGGAGGGACGGCGGGGGCGTAAGCTCAAGGCACCATGGAGGCGAGCGTGCCCCTGCAAGCGACCCCGCGCGAAAGGCGGCGTGCAAGCTAGGGGCGCTCAAGGTTAGCGGGGGAGACGAGGAGAGAGAAGACTGCTTCTCGGGAGACTCAGCGGCTGTGGCAGAAGGGACCCTGAAGAGCCAATGTCAGGGAGGAAAGCAGCACTCAAGAAGCCACAAAGATACGGTACTTACTCGTCAATGGCGATGTACTTCCTTCGCTTCAACGGCCCGAAGATGGCACCGCTGCCGCTCGGGGACCTCTTCCTCTTCCGGAGCTCCTCGAAGTCCACACAGAGCCGACCAAAGCATTGGACATGGCAACTAGTACGAGATTCAGCGGGGGATGCACTTGAAGGGACAACCTCAGGGGCGCCAAGCCGAGGAGAGCCGTCGGGCGTCGTCTCGCGGCGACCTGCCGAGGTCTCAGGAGCTTTGGCCTCAGGAGTCGCGTGCTGCATTGCCCCTGCAGCTGCGACACCTCGGGAGCCCTAGGCGGCAACAGCACCCCGGTGCTAGGGCCATCGGCCTCGGACGATGCTTGCCTCCCTGCATCCACACTTGGGGTGAGCTCGGCGCCGGCAGCGAAGAGGGGAACCATGCTGACGGGATTCTCGCGGGGCCCCACTAGGCCGTCTTGGCGCAGCCCCTGATACGTCTCCAACGTATCTATAATTTTTGATTGCTCCATGCTATATTATCTACTGTTTTGGACTATATTGGGCTTTATTTTCCACTTTTATATTATTTTTGGGACTAACCTATTAACCGAAGGCCCAACCCAGAATTGCTGTTTTTTTGCCTATTTCAGTGTTTCGAAGAAACGGAATATCAAACGGAGTCCAAACGGAATTCAACCCAGAATTATGTTACACCCACGTCGACCCTCGGCATGATGGTTGGAAGCAAATGCAAGTTCATACCAAAAGATCGTTAACAACAATACCTACTCGCGGACGACAAGGTAGTACAACTACCAATACCAAACTAACTAATCTTTTTACTCCTGGCCCTAGTGTTCGTCTAGTAGAAAATCTTGCAGAGGACCAGCTCCCGCTCCTTCTCTTGCTCTAGGTCCCCGAGATGGTATTGGTGCATCACCCAGTTGGTCCTCTGCTGGTCGAAGTTCTTGTTGGTGTGCAGCACCAGAACCTTTTTTGCTGCCCGTCTGCCGGCCGTTGACCATCACCGGCAAGGTATTGCCGGTCTTGTGCCACATCACGTGCATGCCGCACTCCGACTGTATCTTGCGACGCGTCCACGTGCCCCTTTTGAATGCCCTGGAATTGCGCTAGAAGAAATGATTCTGGCCACTCAGTGTGATACCTGCAGTATTGTGGAATACAGGTTTTAGTGTACCTAGTTGGCATTTTCATAACATCTTTGGCATGTTGCAGTCACTTGTTTCACTTTTTATTGACTGTCAAATTGTAATTGCTTCACCAGGTCTGCGTGTTAAAAGAAAAATAGAGCTATAAACAAAGGAATATGTTTGTGCAAGTAGACGGCCAATTGGTGTCTTACCTGGAAGTTCCTCAGGTTGGGTGTAACATATGTCGTGCTCGCTGTCGATGGTTGCTATGAACAAATCGATGAGAAACTGAAATCTCGCGCTGTCAGCACGCACTTTGGCTTCAAGGTGCTCGATCACCTCCAGATCCCTAGGATCGAACTTGCTGCCAGCCGGCAGCTCGGGCCAATCCTTCTTCGACTTGCATCGGTAATTCCAGTTATATGGTACTCAATGTATGATCAATCGACTGTTTTAAGTGAATGATGAAAGATTTCGACAGATAAGTGGTACTCCAAATCTGAAGTCCAAAATACCCGAACACGCCGTCGGGATTCTTGTGTCACCTCACGCACAGCGTGTTGTCATGTCAATTCAATGTGTGGACATGATGAATAATTTGACCGACGTATACTAGTACTGCTACTATACTACTTACTAGTCGTATTTAGTGTCACAATTTATACATAGGTTTAACTAACAAGTACGCACTTGAAGCCTAACTGATATATATATATATATGCTTCTGCACAGCATCTCCATCATCATTATCAGTACATCCTACGCAGGTGAGTTAGGATGCACTTCATCCCAGGAAGGTATCTATCCTCCAAACCAGAGGAGTGCTTCAAACTAACAACAGTACATAATATCCAACAAAAGAGGGTCGTGCTACAGCAGCAGAATACATGGCTCAGTCTAGATATCAGCACGAATCAAGTTGTGCATATTTGCTGCTGGCATGAACCACATCGCCGCATGTCGGGTTTGCAAAAGCCATCCATCCCATGGAAGCTTGATGCCTTTCACACACTGAAGATTATCTAGCAACAAGCTGTGTTGACGAATCTCTGGATATGGTGATTCATGAAACCCATGGTATGATGTGTAAACACAGCCCCCCTCGCGAATGGAAGTTGCATAGCACAGTAATCATCACTGGTGATATGATCGATGATTGGTTGGATGATCGGATAATTGAGCCCGAGGAACAAGGAGTGGTTGCCGAGGCTGTATACCCGCCTCCAGTTGAATACGCCTGGCCCAACGGAGCTGGGATCTTTCTCGAACACGAAGTAGCCATAGCCATCAATGTCACGTATGCCCCACGCATTGTACTGCATGTGGTTTGATGTAATGGTTTGGTCAATTTGGTACGTGCGAATGAGCATCAAATGACCGCCGTCAGCTGAACGAGCGATAAACCACCACCCACCGGCTGGTATGATTCCAGGTCCTGGAATCATGAATGCCAGCGCATTTGCGTCTGCTGCAACAATTCAAATTGGAGACCAAAAGGACAAAAATAAACGATCATGTTCAGAGTATGTGTGGAATTAAGATTATTATAACAGTGACACATATCATAGAAAGAGAATTGCAATGCCGTGGTCATAATCATACCCCAAGTTAAAAAAATAAGCCAATGGCTTTCATATTCTAGCAATATTTCATGGTTCAAACATCATGTAACAATGAGAGGAAAACAGCTATGACAGTGCCTACTCATATTCTACCATAGCACTTACTACTACTGTTCTCATATCAACTCTAAGCAATAACATGCGTTGTTATAAAAATATTGTAAACGAGAGTAACATATAGCAATCATGATGTTATGCTCATAATATGTATTCTAACAATCATTAGATGCCAATTGTTCTCATATCAACTCTAAAATAACATGTGTGGTCATAAAAATCTAGGAAATGAGAGGAACATATAGTAATGATGTGGTTATAGACATGCTATGCATTCTAAATTTGTAACAAATGAACAGGCAGTCGTATTCATAAGGTAAAGATGATATGAGATAGAACAATTACACGACGATAGATTCCACTAGTATAGGTAGCCAATCTGTGCGTCGACCGCGTAAACGATGCCATCATGCACTATAGCATCAGACAGAAATGTTTCCTCAACAGGATTGATGATGAGCCATAACCATGTATGGCGACCGGATTCCAGATAGACTAATCCCTTGTTGAACAAGGCAATGATCTTGTAATCCATGTAGTCTTCTGATGGTGTGGGCAATTCACAGATTACAACTTTCTGCAAACAGAGGTCGAGCCAAAAGCTTGACGCGTCTCGTGCGTAGTAGGCAGGAGCGTCCAGCGGGCCGCGAGGCTCGATGGCGGCGGTATCCAAAGATGGAAGGGTGATCTCTCGCTGGGTGTAGATATCCACAAGATGCCATGGACTACCAGATTGGTGGATGAGGACGACCCAGTCGGCCTTCATGCCCGCCAAGTAGTGGCCGCGCATGAAGGGCAGGTGGACGGGTAGTGGTAGCATGTCGAGGGGCACCACGGCAACCTCCTTAGGATCGTCAAGTCGGTGTCTGGGCCACCTGCGAGGATCGGACATTAGCAAGCAGGGTGTCTTGAAAAGAGCCAGCCGGTTGCAGACGAGTAGACGGTACAAAGACACCGAGCATGCAGCCAGACGGACGGTGTTGAGTAGGTCCATACGACTAAAGATCTACTCCAAGAGAACATCGGGGAGGGAATTCCAATCGCGGCTCTGTGTGTCAGTCAGTTCTGCCATTGGGGTTTTCGGTGCCTGCGAGCCAGCGGGGAAGTGGATTCGGGCGGGCGAGCGAAGAAGCTTCTCCTCGTGTGGCCGAGCAGTGAGCGGGGGGATATGGTACGCGCGAGCTACCAAGGAAGATGGCGCGGGCGGGCAAGCAGTGAGCGGGGGTAAATGGTGTGCGACCGACGATGGGGAAGAGAGGAGGAAGAAGAAGAGAGGAGGAAGAAGAGTGGAAGACGGGGAAGAAAGTGCATTCAATCTCAATTCTACTAGTACTACTACCAGGATATACCATCCTTCGGAGTGTAAATAGTTACACCAATGACATGTGGGTCTACCACAATAGGGCCCATATGTCAATTAATGGAGGACAGAGGTGCGTAGGCATATTTGCGGAAGCGTACTCTACTGGCAAACATGATGGCAGTACTGGGTAAGGCTGATTTAGTAACACCAACACACTGGTTCAGATTATTAATTACGTGTCCCATCTGCTACAGCGTGTATTGTCACTTCACTGCGAAGACTAGTTGAATAGTTCTCTCTGACCGAGATGGCGAATAAATGGATCGCGAGGACTTCCTTTCTATAGTATCCCTATGCCTCTACGCTCACTTCACTCATTTTGCTCCGTGCCTAGTCACTTGTTGAAATATGTAGAAAGACAAATACTCCGTATTTGAGAACAGAGGGAGGCTTTTACTCCGTACTACTCCCTCCGTTCAAAATAGATGACTCAACTTTGTACTATATTTGGGAACAGAGGGAGTATCACCATATGGAGGGAACAGAGGAAGCTTGAAATATGAACATGTCAATGGGAGGGAGTAAGCCCCATGCATGCATGCATGCATGCAACATGCAACACTCACACATACACATGGACGCACGCAACACTCACGCACCCATGTGGCACATAGCACACGACGCAACACACACGCTCACGCTCAAGTGCTCAACCTACTCCCTACGTCCGTGAAAGATTGTACATTTAGAGATCTACACATTGACCAAGGCATAATTAACACCCAAAAGTAGCAGACTTATGTGTGCATGCGAGCATTGAGATAAGAAGATTAAATGAAGGCCGTTGCATGCTGTAATTAAGGATAGACATGTAGCCTATACCTACAGCACAAGTTGGTGCATTAGTCAATCAATATCGATTTAGTAGATTAAAGGCTAAATGCATCGGAAGTGTAGATGTACATCATGTAGTACACTCTTTGTTGGAAGACAGAGGGAAGACACGTGCATGCACTCACATACACAACCAGGGCAGTTCGCGCGCAAGGGTTGGACTCGTGTCGCGCCTGTGTAAAGTTTTGTTTAACTGATTTCTTTGCTCTGCCAGAAACCAGGTGACAATTTAACCAGTCAACAAAGTGCCAGGTCGACTATGTGGCCGGTCAGTAGGGTGCAATACGGTGCTCTACGATGAGCTAGTGATCGCATAAGGGCATGTACAATGGTTCTATCTTAGGACTGCCACATAGGATAAATGATGAGGTGGAGGAGAGAGAAATGATAAGAAAAGGCTTGTCTTCTCTTATTTAAGAGAAGACAAGAGATAATCTCTTAGCACAATCTGTATCACCACGTTTTTAGGAATAGCTAGTTATTGGAGATAAGGCTAAGAGATGACCCATCATAGACATGTTTTTTGTCATCTCTAAACTACATGCAAGACTTAAGATAAGACTATATTATCAACCAAATCGCCGCAAAACTATATATAGTGACCGTAAAGAGCGTACTGTTACATACTTTGACTGACAGTGTATTTTTCTCGTTTCAAATTAAGCCATATTAATCGGAAAGGACGCGGTATGGACTACTACTACTACTACTAGTACTAGTAATACTTTGATGTGTCCCGTCAACTCGCCGAACGAGGAGAAGCTTGCTTACTACGCCTCTCCCTCGCCCACGCGCGCGGTGGTTCGCAGGACGAGGAGAGGGTTTTGACTACAGCGCCCTCTCCCTCTCCCTCTCCCTCTCCCTCACCCTCACCCTCGCGGTGGACGTGCAGTAGTTCAATCGGTGTTAGATTGCCAGAAGCATATTGTACTGTAGTATCATCATTGTTGGACCTTCCGAAGAGGCGAAGAGCCAAGTGCAAGGTTCACACGAGTATGAACTGTTGAACCTCCCGAAGAGGCAAAGAGACAAGTGCAAGGTTTTATAGGAGTTGTCGTCCTAGTAGGAGTGTACTAGTACAACTATAGCGAACGATGCTACTGTATGATGCCGCCACATCACGTATTTCCAAAGTTGTGCCACCTTTTTTTCTCAAAGAGCGTGTTGGAGCCCGTGCAACAACCACACAAGTTGCACGTAGACATAACACATTTACTAGTAATAAATTCTAAAGGACAAATGCAAGTATGCCACACAAGTTCATCTCCAACTCATGTGATAAATTTGTGCACGACTAGTCTACATATATTCACAGCGCTACCGTTCAGAATTACCATACTCCACTTACACGTTATAGATGGACTACATGTCCTACTCCAGGTTCCGGTCCCAGGTGTTCTTCATGGATGGCACGATCCATAGCAGTGGGCAACGGGAATCATTGTCGCAGCTTTCTAGTCTGGTTCCACACGATGGAGACTCATCCAAGCTGAAGCGGCATAAATCAGGGATAGCATGTCCCAGCATGTCGTTCATCCAGCGGTGCGCACTGAAGACACAACCATGCTTCATGAACGGCAGGCCTTCCATGTCGTGCACGGAAGGTGGCATCCGCTTCATAATGGGGTAGCTGTCCCCGATGAAAAGCGAGTACTCTCCAAGAGTGTTCCTCGGCACCCACATAGCATCACGGGGGTCGAACTCGGCACCGTTCATCTGGTACACGTAGCATCCCAGATCTGGACACATGGTATAGAGGAAGTAAAATAACCGGCTTATTATATATAGCCACTCTTGGCTACATGGATGAGATAGTAAGACATGGAAAAACAAAAATGGTGGCAGCTAGTGGGTTCAAGTCTTCAAGGGCCTAGCTAGCTATACGCGTCCTCCAAGGTAAAAAGTACTCCTACTAGTACTACAAAGTATACTACGGAGTACTAGTACAACAATGAAAGAGAAGGTGAGAGGGTTAAAAAAATGGAATACCTGGGTAGATGGTGAAGGTCCGATCGTGGTAGATTATGTGACCATGTTGCACATCAGTGGTACCATGGGTAACGACTGCTAAGATAGTTGATCCCAATATGCCAAAGTCAGCTACAAGGTTCCAGGTTAGACCGAATCGCAGATGCAAATGCACATCCAGGATCGGCGATCTTATTTTGATCGGGGGATGACTGGTCCCTGCAAAATAATGGAGTACCGTTAGGGATGCAAATGATGGTTTGTGCATTCCATTTGTAATCTCCTATACCGTAGGATGTCAACCAGATGAAACAAGTCCCCTGGCTTGTCACCGCAAAGATGCGGCCTAGATGGCGCACGGTGTCTTCGAACGTGTAGGGGTACAAATCTGCCGCCGCCAACATGCGCCAGCCTCTGCCATTACTGCCTCCTGCATTGATGGCAATCCTTATGTCGAACAACGCGATGAGATAGTAATCATCGTAGCCACGTTGCTTTGTCGGCGGGTCTGCAATTGCTATCTTCTTCAATCTCATGTAGGCATCATCATACGTATTCTTGCCCAGCCAGTCCGGAAGGCCGATCCCAATGGTGGAGAAGGGGTCTACCGGAACAGCCGCATTGTTGTGGATGTTGTGCAAAATCATGGTGGTATCCGGCCGGAGGTATGCAAGCCAATCTTCGTTGGCACCGACCCAGACCTATATATAAGACGGTGGGCAGCGGAGAAATTATGGGATAGAAATGGAATAACTAAGTACTACATGATCAAACTCCATTACGGACCTGCTCATCAGACAAAATCTGACTACCTCTCAACGTCGTCAACTCTAGCGGAGTCAACGTGCAACCACGGCCAGGGAGCGGTGGACTGTTCGAAGAATTGTCCCATAGAAGAACCTTATCCTCGAGGACGCATGGAAGACCAACAAGCATGGCCTTTTCCCAAGCCTGTTTAAGCAGCGTCTTGAAAAAGTTGGTGCAGGAAGCACCGAGTCTTGCGGCGGTGAGGACGTCGGAGCGGCGTGCAATTTCTCCCAGAGAATCATCGTCCAAGGTCTCCCAGCCCCGACGAGGAGGAGAACTGCCTGGCGAATCCATGGGAGCAGCAACGAACTGCCTTCTCTTTGGGGGGAGGGGAACTGGCGAGGAGGGGATAATAGCGTAGTAACCGCAGGGCCTCGTCCCTTCCAACTGTAGATCGTTCCTCAGCGAAGGGGTGAGGCTATTATTTACTACTCTAAATAATAGCACTAGTAAGAAATTTTTGGCACTAGGTAGTAGTTTTTGGTATCATGGAGTACTAGTACTAGCATTATGGAACGTTATGGGATTGCATTATACTGTAAATAATAGCACTAGTAAGAAATTTTTGGCACTAGGTAGTAGTTTTTGGCATGGATTAAGAAATTTTGGGTATGTTTTTGCCATTTTTGTACACGCCAACTAGTGTCAAAAAATGTCGTACATTATGTGACGGAGGAGTACGTACTCGTACTGTAGCAGTACTAGTACTACTTTTCTCAACTACTCCTCAAAAAAGCACCCAATTAATGCTCTTGTTTTCCTCAAAAAAGTATGTTTAGCAATGCATTAATTGCAATGCATGCATGCATAAATTACATTCATTGGTCAATTTTCTCTTAATACTTGCATGCAATGATTTAATGCACCTTGGAATCTGAACATGTGATGGGAAACAACCAAATTGAGCCTTATAAAATGGAAAAACTAAAATTTTGAGATGAGCCCTATAAACCGGAAAGGAGGGAGTACTGTACTTCTAGTCTAGTCTTGTATAGTGCACCAGTTTTGAACTCTTGAATCTCAGGGCCAAGGAGCTACAACTGAAAGTGGAGGGTACTACTGTTCTCTAGAACCATCGCTGTACTATCAATGCAGGGGAAGTACACCTGCATAGTGGCCTAATGGGTACTCTCGGTGCTCTATTCAGCCGCTCCTCTCATGTAGTTGGCCTACTCAGCCGCTCCTCTCACACACACACTAGCGGCCTATTTATCAGCGACGGTTACTGCAGGGGCAGAACATTTGAGTTATTTGATACAGCGAGACTAGGCTTTTCACTTCCATTTGTGGAGGTGTAATGGATCTCGTCGAACTTTGTTAGTAGTTCCTTCTTTATGAATGAGATGAAGCAAAGCTTTTGCCTCCGTTTCAAAAAAAACACGTCCAGAGGAATTTCTTTTATAGTAGAGCCGATAATGTAGTGAAGTCCATGCATGCAACGCCACAAGCTACGGAGTAGTAGTAGAGCACTTTACGTACAGAGCCATATTGCACAGTTCCCAATGCCCCGCCAGGCTTTTTCGGCTCCTCGGGCTTAATTGGGAGGCGCTAGCTTAAATATGCTACTAGCTGGAAGTTGCAAGAGAGGTGCGGCTAGGGCGAGCACGCGAGCCACGGGATGCTAGGAAGGAAAACCCGTTCACGTGGCTAGGCTGTCCAGTGCACCCAGATTGTGGGGCCGCACGTCCGTTTGACTTCAAAACTCAAACTACCCATGTAAAATATTGGCTCGCAGCGAAGTGTAGTAGTATACTATTTTTTTTAAAGGCCGCCGTGCGTTCGGCCGGGATCGAAACCACAAGACGAGGTATACACTCCCGCGACCACTAGTAGTACTCGTTGGAGTACAACGCAACCTAGAATCGCCTTTTGTCGCTAGTAGTACGTACATTGTTCCTTACAAGAAACCCCTAAGAGCATGGTTAATAGTATAGCCAGCTGCTGGCTATAAGCCAGTGCCATGTCATCTACAGCCCATCTTATAGCCAACATGTAGTAGTAGTTTATTTCTTATAGCCCGCTGACTCAGCTCTATTGTACTTGCTCTAATAATGCAAGAAACCACTAAAATGCCAAGAAACTACTACCACTTGCATACGTGGCAGACTTAAGATGAGACTACCTTATCAACCATTGTACATGCTCTTACCAACAAAAATACTCGAGTGACCTCCTACCTCCGGCCCGTCCACCTAGTCATCCTCAGCCATGGGACGCAGCTACCGCCGCCGGCAGAAGGCGAGGTCAAAACCGCCGGCAGTGCGGAGCCCATGTTGCGGCAACCCGGATGCCAGCTCCATCCGGCGCTCGCGGCCGCTAGCTAGCCAAGATAGCTCCGTCCAGCTGCTTGTCTGCAAGGTTTTCTAGCTAGATTGGCACGGCAGTGCGGCGGCTTGCTCGCGCGCGCCGCGCTAAGGCCAGCCATCTGGCTCGAGCGAAGGCCAGCACGGCGGCTTGCTCGCTCGTGAGTCACGCACGGGCCAGCCTGACAACCTGTGCGGAGGCCAGAGCGGCGTCCGGCCCGTCCGGCGGAGCGGTGGCCAACTCGCTCATCACCGGCGCCACCGACGAACACGCATCAGTACTGTTTGAAGTAATGTTCAGGAAAAATAATGATTTGAGGGGGAATAACAGGATAGAAGGTCAGATGTGGGTCCCTCATGTCAACGGTCAAACAAAATGTGTTGGTTTAATCTGCCTCGTCAGCACAGACATGTGGGCCAACCCTGTCATAAATGGGTTAAAACGAACCTAATCGGTGGGAGTACTAGGTAGTTTTTGGCGTGGATTAAGAAATTTTGGGTATGTTTTTGCTATTTTTTGTACAATAGATTCCTCCTAGGGCTGGTTGAAAGTGGTAGTTTTTTGTTAAAAGCTCTACATATTATAAGTAGGAGTGAAAGTTAAGCTTTGGAAGCCAATAAGCAAGGTTATTTACATAGTGCATATGTGTACATGATTGAAAGTAAATATCAACCATGAGTGACTAATATCTTGATGGAAAACTCGAAACTATGGAATACTTGGAAAAGAAATGCATGGTTGGAAATACTAGCAATGTTCACGTCCATTGCAACGAATCATAATTAGAATAATACTTATTCACAAACTTGGTACAAAACACTCTAATTTTGATATACATATGTCACTAGAGATATATTATGTTTCAATTAGAATATATTCCTTGGGCTGTTTTGGTGAGGTCAGGGAGGGATGTGGTTGGTTTTAAGATACTAATTATGGGTTTTTCTGCAAATTGGTAGACAAGTCGGATGTTGGTGAGAAAAGGCAACAACTTACCTGACAATCGTTAGATGTAGATCTAATGGTCAGAAATGACGGATGGCAAACACACCAGCATCACCAACTTAGTCTTGTGTAGGAGTACTAGCAAGATCCGTGCATTGCACGGAACATCAAGATGCATTTTTTTATAAAACACCTGTTGTGATTGACCCTTGCGGGAGTAATCCCATGTGTAAAAACTAATGATATCTCGAGAAATATGAGATAAGGTGAAGAGGAGTGGGGTGTGGTGGTGGTTGGTGGTCGGACTGAGCGGAGGCATGGGGATTGACGACGCCGGCAGCGGCCACCACGCCAGTTTGTTCTAGAGGCTTCCTTTATTAATTGCTCAACAATGAGGTTTGTTGGAGATAAGGATGAATGAGGGAAGGCCTTGTGTGCAAATGTGGAGAGGGGTGCGGGTATCTTTTAGTTTAATTTCCATCCATCAGATATAGATCGGACGGTCTATATTGCAAGATGGCACACGTACCATCATCACCAACTCGGTTTTTTATAAGAGAAGAAATATAAGTATGGAGATACAAACGTATTATCGATACTTGCTCTTGGTGTGGAACGACACCTATGGGATCACAAGAATCCCTACTACGGTTGCGGGGCGCGGGGTCGTGAGAAGAGCAGATCAAACAGATAGCACTAGCACATGGTTCCTTTACCCAGGTTCGGGCCGCGAGGATGCGTAAAACCCTACTCATGCTTTGGTGGATTGTTTATCTGTGTTCTTGAACTAGCAATGGGGTGTGAGGACCTCCAAAAAGCCGAATCCTCCTCCTGGTCGCCTTGGGCCTCCTTTTATAGGGAAAGGGGTTGCCACAGTGGCACACAGGAGGTGGAAAGGGTAGAGTGATGCGAGGTTATCCCTCGCATTACATGACAAGGCGCCTTTAATGCGTCTTGCTTAGGTGTCCTTGCTTTATCGGGGACGGGGGAGAGCCCTGTCTCATCCGTCGCTGCTCCCTCTCGCGTCGACACGCGCCCTGGCCAGCGGTGCCCGCGGTGCCATGTAGGCAGGCAGGCAGCTGAGGTGGCGCAGTGGTGGGTCTATATGAAGATCCGCTCGCCGCCACGCAGGTGCCTGCCCAGCTGGTTGGGTCGGCAGCTGCATGTGAGCGGTGGTGGAGGTGTGATTGGCGTGGGGCTGATAGTGGCCCTACGGGTTTTCTTGGCAAGGGCCTTGTCGGGGCCCCGGCAAGGGTCTTGTCGTGGCGCCTGCTGTCATCCCCGGCAAGGTTCTTGCCGGGGGCCTTGTGGTCCTCCTTGGCTGGGATCCCACCAAGGATCATCATCTTCTAAAGTGTGTATCTGATCTTGAATGTCTTCACAAAGATCTGCATGCCACCACGGGGATGTCTCCCGAATCCTTTCCCCTGGGGGCAGTGGACTCAAGGGTGATTCGCTCCGTAGGTGTGGGGCGAGCTGCAACGTCAAGGGTCTTGCCGGGTTTGCTAAAACCGCCTCCCGGCAAGGATCTTGCCGGGGGAGTCCGCTTCATCCCCTTTGCTCTTTGTAGTCTTGGTCTTGGCGTCGTTCTGCTCCTCTCGAGCTTCGGTCTTACCTTGGCTCACCTCCCTTGCCTTGCTCAGTGTGGTGGTGCCCGTGGCTCAGACTGCCCGTGCACAACTATAGGGGTACAAAAAGTATACCCCTCTTTTTGTACACCGACAGGAGCCCCGGGCCTAGGCCACACGTAAGCGCAATCGCGTCATTGGGCTAGGCCCAAAAACGGTGCACGGACAGGCGGGGCGGTTTTTACCGCGGTAAGTCTCTTCGCGCGCTGCGCTTCCCACGCTCCTCGCGCGTGGCACAGCGTGGGGAGGCCTGTGTGACGTGGGCGGAATGTGTGGGGCTGAGCTCTACATGCATGCGTCACGTCGTAGTAAAGGGGGCGGTTCGCGCCTTCCCCATAAACGGAGGGAGGCGTGGAGGCGCGGCCCATTTACTGGACGGGGCCGAGGCGTGGTCTTCAAGGCGTCCACTCCCCACGATCACGGGGTGGGGGTGGTCGCCTCATCCGTCGCCTCGGTCCTGCACGCCCGCCACGTGGCTCTCATGTGCTTGGGGTGGCGAACGGTGGAGGCGGGAAACCGGGCCGCCGCAGGCTGGGGCGGTGGGTCGGTCCCAGTTCCGTGCACCTTCCGCGTCTTGATTGGCCGAGCGGGGCGGCCGAGCCCCCACACCATTCCTTTATAAAGAGCGGGAGGCGGATGGCGCCCCGCATTCCTTCATCTCCTTCTTCCTTCAGCTTCTGCTCCCCCCCTTCCATCCGCCATGGAGAGAGGGAACCCTGGTCCTTCAACGGTGGCGGCGAGGGTCGCCGCTCGACAATGCGTCCCTCCTTCTCCTGCACCTGCGGTGGCAGAGCCAGCCGCAAGGGGAAGGGGGAGGGGGCGAGGCCGTGGGCGAGGCCGAGGCGCTCGGGGAAGAGGAGGACGGGGCGGCGCGCCGGCCTCGCCCCCGCCAGCAGTTCCTCCCCCATGGAGGGCCACGTTGGGGATGACCCTTGCGAGTTCTTCGTCAGGCTGCACCGGCCGCCTCGCGGTCGCCTTCGTCTCCCGACTCCACTCGCGTGGGAGATGGAGCTGGATCCGCTTGAGTCATTGCGGCTGCACATGAGGGGTTGTGGGATCAGCGGCACGCGGGTTCGCGTCGACTTCCCAGCCCCTCACATGATGTATCTTCGTCGGGGGTGGAAGACGTTCACTCATATCCACCGCTTGACGGAGGGGCTCACTCTCCATTTCAAGCTGATGGAGGGCGGCCCCCTCTCCGTCAAGGTCTTCGGGCTCTTCGAGACCCGTGCAAGGGACCGCGTGGAGAGCTCTTCTGATAGCGAAGACTCCTCCTCGGGCGGGAGTGACGAGGAGGACAGTGGCAGCGACGACGAGGGTAGCAGGCGGCAGGATGATGGGTCCAACTAGGTGTCGGGCGCCGCTTCGTGCGGCACCGGCGACCCCATCATCCATGTCGCCGGCTCCCAGAACTTCTCGGGGTCGTCTCCTTGGGCGGCTGGTGTTGGGAGGCTGTGGAAGAGGAAGAGGGCGGGCGGCAAGGCCGTCCACTCGGAGTCCGCGGGCACCGACGCCTTCGACGCGTGCTGACGTCGTGCCGCCTGGTCTTCGAGCTCTGCTTCCGGCGCCGCCATCACCATCCAGCCTTCGGACAGCCACCGAGATGTTCTCTTGGTGTCTTCTGCCACCCGTAGCTCGCCTAGGCGCCCCTTTTGCCCTTTTCGCCTCCTTGACCTGCCTCCTGAGGAGAGAGACAAGAAAGGGATTACGGGCACCTTATCTCTTTTTAGTTTGTAAGCCTTCGGGCCTTAGCTGAATTTAAAACTTGTAATCCCATCATTCATGTTTTTCATTCCCTATGGACTGTACCTGAGTGGAATGTTTTTAATGAAAAAGGGATGCTTGCCGGGTCATTTGTTTGCGGGTAGAACCCATGTCAAGGAGTAAATCCTCGATATCTCTAAGATAAACATTTCCTTGCCCGGCAGCAGGCCTTGCCGTCTTCCCACGTCGCTCGACCTTTCTCACGCTTTTGACGGAGGCAGGGATGAGGTGGGTTCAGGCTCCTTGTTTCATCCTTTCGCTGCCGCGACTACGACCAAACCTGGCCCCAGGAACGAGCCCTAAGGCCTAGAGTTTAGGGGAGCACGGTAGCTTTAGGAAGGAACGAGGTTTCACATACCTCAGTCCGTAAGGGAATGCATGATAAGGGATGAAGAATTTATCTGAAGCTGTAGCCCCCGGCAACTCTGGTTTGCCATGGGTGAATCTTTGCACTTGCAGCCCTCGGCAATACTGGCTTGTCGGGGTCTAGATGCTGGTCTGTCCCTCTTCTCTTTTTCGTCCTCAAGTGATCCGGCAAGGATATCTGTGAGTCCTGCGAACCAAAGAAGACAAAAGAACGGCAAAGAGATGCACACTCGACCTCTAAGCTAGGGGTTAGTCGCCACTAAGCACTATCAACCCTAACCAAGGACGAGACTCGACCTAGCATGCATGTTATAACTTAGGGCGCCAGCGCTTCATTTATGCTCAGGGTCTGCGCCTGGCTTTGTACAAAGGGTTACATGCAACATCGGCAATGCTTGTACAAAAGGTGGCTTGCCGGGGGGCCGGCAAGCCATGCCTCACGAGTAAAACTTGCGAAGATGCTCAATGTTCCAGGAGTTACTCACCGGAACGGCATCTTCAGTCTCCAGGCGGACTACGCCGTGCCTAGTGACTCATATTACCCGATAAGGGCCTTCCCACTTTGGCATCAACTTGTTGGAATTCTTGGCCGATTGAACGCGCCGAAGGACAAGGTCGCCTTCCTCAAGGCTTCGGGCATGAACCTTGCGGCTATGGTAGCGGCGCAAGGCTTGCTGGTAGCGTGCTGCTCTCACAGCCGCCCGAAGACGATCTTCCTCAAGGAGCATTGCGTCATCTTGCCGCAGTTGCTCTTGCTCAAGCTCATCATAAGCGAGCACTCGAGGTGACCCATATATGAGTTCAGTGGGGAGAACTGCTTCTGCCCCGTATACTAGGGCAAAGGGTGTCTGGCCGGTGGCTCGATTTGGCGTCGTCCTGATCGACCAAAGAACCGCCGGCAACTCATCAATCCAGCGCCTTCCACTCTTGTGCAGCCTGTCAAAGGTCTTGCTCCTTAAGCCTCGCAGTACTTCAGCATTTGCCCTCTCAGCTTGACCATTGCTTCGCGGGTGAGCAACGGAAGCGAAACAGACTTTGCTGCCGAGGTCTTGGGTATATTGCATGAAGGTGCGGCTCGTGAACTGTGTGCCGTTGTCGGTGATAACCCTGTTGGGTACGCCAAAACGGCACACTAGTCCCTTGAAGAACTTGACGGCTGACTGAGCTGTGACCTTCCTCACTGCCTCCACCTCCGGCCACTTTGTGAACTTGTCGATTGCAACGTACAAGTACTCAAAGCCCCTGACACCGCGGGGGAAAGGGCCCAGTATGTCGAGCCCCCAGACCGAGAAGGGCCAGGAGAGAGGAATGGTTTCAAGGGCTTGAGCTGGCTGATGAAGCTTCTTTGAATGGAACTGACACGCTTCACACCTGGTGACTAGTGTCGTCGCATCCTGGAGGGCGGTGGGCCAGAAGAAGCCTTGCCGAAATGCCTTGCCGACAAGGGCCCTTGACCCGATGTGGGATCCACATATGCCTCCGTGTATCTCTGCCAACAGCTCCAGTCCTTCCTCTCAAGGGATACACTTCAATTTCACACCATTCGGCCTCTTTCTGTATAGGACGTCATCGACGAACTGGTACATGGTAGAGCGACGGGCTACTTTTTCCGCTTCTTCCTGCTCCTCAGGAAGTTCCCCTGTTTGGAGGAATCGGACGGTATGTTGTGCCCACGCTGGAGCCTGGGGCTCGACGGCGAGGACTAAAGGCATTTCCTCTGCCATAGGAGCAGCTGTCTCGACGGCAAGAGCTTGACGCTCCGCCGGAGCTAGCCGTCTCGTGGCGGGCTCAGTGTCCCCGGCAACATCCTTGCCGGCGGCTCCGGGGAGCTCGGCGGGAAGGTACTTGCCGGGCCCTGATTTCCTCCTCTTGTTCTGCTCCGTTGATGGATCAACGGATGGCTGAGTTAGCTGAAGCACAAAGGTACCTGGTTCCACAAGTAGCTTGAGGGCAGCACGTTTTGACAGGTAGTCGGCGATATCGCTCTCCGCCCGGGGAACGTATTCAGCCTGTATACCGCCGAAACGCTCTTCCAGCTTTCTCACTTCATCGGCGTAGGCCTTCATCAACGGGCTCTTGTAATCCTTGTTGACTTGCTTGACGACAAGCTGCGAGTCACCCCTGACGATGAGTTTCTTGATTCCGACGTCCGCCGCGATCCTAAGACCGGCAAGCAGCCCTTCGTACTCGGCCGTATTGTTGGTTGACGCCTCCCTGGGGAAGTGCATCTGGATCACGTACTTGAGGTGCTCTCCAGTGGGCGCGACAAGCAGTACGCCGGCCCCGGCGCCTTGTAAGGAGAAAGCTCCATCAAAGTACATGATCCAATCGCAACTTGCCTCCTTGCCGTGGAGAGCAGTCTCTTGGGCTTCTTCGTCAGCCGTTGCGGTCCATTCTACAATGAACTCTGCCAGGACTCGGCTCTGAATCGTCGAAGTACTTTCAAACTTGAGGCCAAAGCTGGACAGCTCCAGTGCCCATTCCACAATTCTTCCCGTTGCATCTGGATTGTGCAATATTCGTTGCAGAGGGAGGCAAGTGACGACAGTGATCTCGTGTGCCTGGAAGTAGTGACGCGGCTTCCTCGAGGCCATAAGAAGGCCGAAGAGCAGTTTCTGCATGCCGGAGTACCTTGATCTAGCCCCCTGCAGGAGAGAACTAACAAAGTAGACCGGGTGCTGCATCATTTTCTTCTTCGGTGGCACTTCAACTGGCTGTGTCGTCTCTGCATTGGTGGTGTCGTGCTCTGTCGCTGCCATTACCTCGTCGTCAACCTCTCTCTGCGCCACTAGTGCGGTGCTGACCACCTGGTTCGTTGCCGCCAGGTATAGCAGCAACAGCTCTTGTGTCCTAGGCGTGACTAGTATCGGCACGGAGGAGAGGTACTTCTTCAAATCTTGCAATGCTGCTTCAGCTGGTGCGTGGGAATCCATCGGAGCGTCGACCCGGGGGCTCCACCGGACCCGGTTCGTCTTTGTTGGCCACCGCAACAAGGCTTCAGATATTGGCTCTCCATTCGTCGAGTTTCCCCATAGTGGGAGGAAAATCGAGGAGCAACTGCGCGCACGCCAGGGCTTCTGCTGGCGTTGGTGGCAGCGAAACCTGCACGGATCGCGACGCGCTTCGACTTCTGACCATGTTAGAAGGAGCTCTATCACGACCCCGCGGTCGCATGCCATCTTCACCAGCGCCTCGGCGAGCGGGCAGGTCTTCTACATCCCGGGAGTGGCGCTCGGGGCTCTTCCCACGGCGACGCCCGGGGTCTTCGGCCTGGTTACGCCGTTCGTCGCACGCTGCTTGAGAGGAGCGCGCCGTCGGCGCCGGCATGGGAGTCTTGGAAGCCCTCGCATCGCCTTCAGGCGGGGTGGCAGCGATCTTGGAAGGCCCCGCGCCACCCGCGGAGGGCCTGGCTCCGTCTTTGGATATGGCGGCATGCGGCCCGTTACCAGGTGCACGAACATCGCCGCCTCCCAAACTCCGGCTGCTGGGATGGTGTTGGTGTTCGCGAACGGCGCCCCGGGTCCTTTCTGCGACCGATCCGCTGCTCGCTCGCATCGGGACGGGATGTCCGGCTTCTGACGGGCCAACCGCCACCGTCGTCTTCTTCTTGGGCGCCATGACGATGAAGAAGCGCCGAACTAAATGCTAAATCCGATTCTCACAACTGCGCCCCCTACCTGGCGCGCCAAAGATGTCGGTGTGGAACGACACCTATGGGATCACAAGAATCCCTACTACGGTTGCGGGGCGCGGGGTTGCGAGAAGAGCGGATCAAACAGATAGCACATGGTTCCTTTACCCAGGTTCGAGCCGCGAGGATGCGTAAAACCCTACTCCTGCTTTGGTGGATTGTTTATCTGTGTTCTTGAACTAGCAATGGGGCGTGAGGAGCTCCAAAAAGCCGAATCCTCCTCCTGGTCGCCTTGGGCCTCCTTTTATAGGGAAAGGGGTTGCCACAGTGGCACACAGGAGGTGGAAAGGGTACAGTGATGCGAGGTTATCCCTCACATTACATGACAAGGCACCTTTAATGTGTCTTGCTTAGGTGTCCTTGCTTTATCGGGGACGGGGGAGAGCCCTGTCTCGTCCGTCGCCGCTCCCTCTTGCGTCGACACGCGCCCTGGCCAGCGGTGCCTGCGGTGCCATGTAGGCAGGCAGGCAGCTGAGGTGGCGCAGTGGTGGGTCTCGACGAAGATCCGCTCGCCGCCACGCAGGTGCCTGCCTAGCTGGTTGGGTCGGCAGCTCCATGCGACCGGTGGTGGAGGTTTGATTGGCGTCGGCCTGATGGTGGCCCTACGGGTGTTCTTGGCAAGGGCCTTGTGGGGCCCCGGCAAGGGTCTTGCCGTGGCGCCTGCTGTCATCCCCGGCAAGGTTCTTGTCGGGGGCCTTGTGGTCCTCCTTGGCTGGGATCCCGCCAAGGATCATCATCTTCTAAAGTTTGTATCTGATCTTGAATGTCTTCACAAAGATCTACATGCCACCACGGGGATGTCTCCCGAATCCTTGCCCCATGGGGGCAGTGGACTCAAGGGTGACTCGCTCTGTAGGTGTCGGGCGAGCTGCAACGGCAAGGGTCTTGCCGGGTTTGCTAAAACCGCCTCCCAGCAAGGATCTTGCCGGGGGAGTCCGCTTCATCCCCTTTGCTCTTTGTGGTCTTGGTCTTGGCGTCGTTCTGCTCCTCTCGAGCTTCGGTCTTACCTTGGCTCACCTCCCTTGCCTTGCTCAGTGTGGTGGTGCCCGTGGCTCGGACTGCCCGTGCACAGCTATAGGGGTACAAAAAGTGTACCCCTCTTTTTGTACACCGACACTTGCTTCCGTAAACTAGCATCTACATTCTATTCAACGCCTCGGCATGTGGGGCCTTAGCACAATGAATACTCGACTGTGTAAAACGAAGATTTTCCCGTCGCCGACAAGGATGGGGTGACGGCGGCGCGCTTTTTGACTTGCTCTAGTCCTAATAGTCATACTAGGTGGTCTAAGCACGTGTAGATTTATTCTTTTTCACGTCTCGTGTTCGTCGTACTTCCACGACTGTTCATGAATAGACGGTAAGTTATTCACGGGGAAACCCTTGTTGAGCGTGTTTGCGAGAGAGAGAGAGATTGTGCATGTGTGATATGTTAGAGACTGAGGCAATGATAACAGATTCTTTGTGTCTATGTGTGTGGAGGATAGAGAGAGACATGTACATGGGGCTTTGTGTTGTCTAACGTGGAGACACATATACATAATTAGAGAGTGAGTGTGTGAGATACACATGCGGACATGAGGAGAGATGAGGATCCAGGTAAATGGGTGTTTGTGCGTGTCTGTGTGTGTTTGTGCACGCGTTTGTGTGTGAGAGGCAGAGAGTGTGTGTGGAGTAGAGAGACCACTGATGATGTAAACCTAGTATAAGGGAAGGGGGGGTGGTGTGACATGTGTAGTAGCGAGATAGCACGGGTGCGGGCAGGGGGAGCAGATTATTTGGAAGAGACGTCGAGTGTGTGTGTAGGAGAGGGGTGTGAGAGCGAGAGAAAGAGAGAGCTAGCGACGGAGAGAGAGAGGAAGAGAGGGGGCGAGAGGGGTCGTTTGTGTCCATAAATGGCGTATAGATAGGGAGACAATGTTGATGTTGTGTGAAATTGGCCTATGAACGGAGACTCAAGGGAAGCAAGTCATCGTGTGTGTGATAGGGACTTCATGAGAGATCTAGAATAGATGGTGTAGAGAACAATGTGCAAAATCGAGAACGATTATACATTAGGGAGCTATGCAAAGAGTCACGACATATATGTATACAGGGAAAGAGCTGGGGCGAGTCCGCATGTGGGAGAGATAGAAAGAGGAGAGTGGTGCACAAGGAGACGAAGTGTGCTTGTTTGAAGTGGGGGTGGTGTGTGAGGTGAGTGCGCGAGAACCACATAACTAGGGAGATAGACGTTTGGGGTGACGTTTTGCGTGTATGGGAAATATACACTCTACATAGTGTGTGTGCTTGGGTAAGAGAGATAGCGGGAGACCTAGAGAGTGAGGGAAGAGATGTGTGCATGCTCGAGAGACAAAGTGATAGAGACCTATGTTGGGGTCTGGACTTTACAAGAGAGAGGGGTGTTAATGTGCTCGTGTGTTGGTGTTTGGGGGAGAGAACGACTTCTCTGTGTGTGTGTGTGTGTGTGTGTGTGTGTGTGTGGTGGGGGGGTTGACTTCAGATAAAGAGTGAGGTGTCTATATTTGAGGGACTTTAGCGTAATTGAGATATTGTGCACTCATGGTTGATCAATTTGTTTCACAGTTTGTACTATGAGATAACGATACTTTTGAACATGCGTGATATACCTTGATGTACCAGAATTACAAAGCTAAGATTGGAATTTTGGAATTCGACTCCATCATTAGCTTTTGTAATTCATTTAAACGGAGGTACATTTTTTAAGCCGGGATTTCGTGATTTCAAATTCATATATCAAACCTAGAGATATAAACATACCGGCATGTTCAAAATTTATAATCATCCACTTTATTCATACACATACACATTTTTGCTTTTGTCATCATATTTAGGATAAACACATTTGGAATTTCATTTGATTGGACCGTATGATGGTATTTGCTTGTAGTAGCTCAATGATCCATATTTGAATTGAATGGACAATCTAAGTTTCGAGTTAGAGACATTGATTTTCAAAACTTGCACATTTTTTTTGCGTGCAAAACAAACTAATTGTCGGCCATGATACCATAGTCGGCTGTACGAGAGCAGAATACTTATAATTTTAGGCGCCAAAAGCTTTCAAACTTCTCGCTCACATCGAAATATCACGCGCCCAAAAGTTTAGCCCTGCGATATTCCTGTTTTACCCCTGCCACATGAACGGAAAAGGGTCGCTTTGGTAACTCCATTGTTTTCGCCTCTTTGCCCCCAACATTCTTCCCCAGAGCCCCTCCCCTTCCCCTCCCCGACCCCCCCCCAACCACGGCAAGCCGCCGAATCTAGTCCTCCGCTGCAGCGGTGGACCTCACACCCTGCCGGATCTACCTTCCGCACCTTGGAACCCCCAACTGCCAACTCACCACTTCACCGGAGCCGCTTCAGCGACTAGCTTGTCCACCGCTCCAGATCTCCTTGACCGCCATCATGGTCCACTGCACCGGATCTGCTTAACCGGCGCCCTCGTCCACCACAGCGTAGGCCCTTCACTGACTCCCTTGTCCGCCCCTTCGCTAGCCCTTCATACAAGCACTCGTCCGATGCAACAGATCCGCCTCACCGAAAGCACTGTACAACGCGCCCCCCGAAGCCTTCGTCCACTGCACCGGACCCGCTCCACGGATGCCATATTCAACTCCACCGGCCCTGCTTTACCGACGCCGCAGCCTCATCAGGTTATTTCGATTTGTACTCCTTCGGTTTTTCTCTTTATCGTGCAACTGTTCACTTACCACAGATGAGCTTTCTTGTATGTCGACAGGCGCCGCGACCGTAGCACCGGAGCCGCTTCAGCGACGGCGACAGCCGGGCCAAACTCAACCGCAACACGAGCACCATCGATGATCCTTAGCTATCAAGTATGACAACGATACCCATACACCGCCAAGAATCAAGTACTATTATCCAACGGCCGGTGCCTGATGAAGCCATGTACCTAGGGTAGGGTCATGGACCTGTCCTAACTGCCCGACCCAAGGACATCCCTAGAAGAAATCACATTTCAATCGACTTTAAAGTGTTCCACTTGATGGACTCGAAGACACTCGACCATGAAGCAATCACTCGACCAAGATCCAACCACTCGACGACCAGGGGACCTAAAGCCACTCCGCACACTAACGTTCGGTCATTGAGTAGCTTTTATGGTCATCATAGCACTTTATTAGAGGCGTTACCAGTAACGCCCAACCTTAACGTACTTTAAACCCTGCATAACTGAGGGCCGGAGGGGTCTGGCGAACTCTATATAAGCCACCCCCCCTCCTCAGTGTAAAGGGTTCGCACCCCTGTAATTTACACACTCGTAACTAGTCGACCGCCTCCGGGCTCCGAGACGCAGGGCTATTACTTCTTCTGAGAAGGGCCTGAACTCGTAAACCTCGTGTGCTTACAACTTCTCCATAGCTAAGATCTTGCCTCTCCATACCTACCCCCCTACATTACTGTCAGACTTAGAACCACGACAGTTGGCGCCCACCGTGCGGCTGGTGTCTTAGCGACTTGTTGGAGAAGTTGCGATTTTTTCCGATTCAAATCATCATGGTTTCTGGCTGAGTTTTGGTGGAGGGCCGCGAGATCCGTCTCGGTGCGCTCACGTTCATCGCCGACGACTCCGCTTGGCTTCGGGAGGCTCCGCTCGACGTCGACGCGCTTCCTGTCCGCGGGGCGACGCACTTTCACGCGTGTGTCCGCGGCGTCCTCTTGCGGCAACCGTCGACCCATTATTGATCGGTCCCTGCATTGTCCTCCCTCCCTGTTTCCCGCCGGCGCAAGCGCTCCGGTCGGTCGAGACTTCAGCGGTGGGTGAGACACGCGGTGGCACGCCAGTCGGCCACCCTTCAAGTCGCGGCGATCGAGCCCGACGAGTCCCTCTACGGCTTGTTTGACCTGTCGACTGGCTCCGCAGAGACCGCATCCGAGTGCGACAGCAGTGATCCTGCGGCGGAGGTTCTGATGGTCGATGGACCGCGTGGCCCACCCGGTTTTTCCCGCACCGACGGAGGCGCTGGTGGAGGCGACCCGTCGCATCCCCATGAGGAGTATCTCCCCGAGCCTCTCACGTCGCTGCAGCGAGAAGAACTTCGTCGCCGGAACATGGATGCACTGCACACTCCTATCGTTAGAGAAACCCCCGAGGCCCGTGCCTTGGAGGACGCGCGCCTGGCCAACTTGGCTGAGCGCACTACTGGAGAACCTCTAGCGAGCACTCGACGAGCGTGCACGACAACGGGTTCCAGAATCCAGTCGCCGTCAGCTCTTTCCGCCCCCGTAGGTATATCAAACTCCGATTCAGAATTTAGCAGCTGCAGCCCGTATAGCAGAGTCGATTCAGCCTTCCTAGTCAGAGGCTGGCAGAGGCTTGCTGCAGATCAGAGCGTTACTCCGGGTAGCATGAGACCAAAATTCTGCTGTTTCTCAGTCACCGAACAGGATCCACAACAGATCCATTGCTGCGGACACAGTCCAGTCGGCTCACAGCCCAAGATTGCCCCCGAGGCGTGAAGGACGTGGAGACCAGCGGGATCAGTACAGGAACCGCGAGCAGTATGGTCACCGATTCGATCGTGACGATCAACGTCGAGTGCCCACCTCTCCCCCGAGGAGTGGATTGTACGTGCCTCGACAGCAGGATGACAGGCCCCCTCATAGTGTTGGGCGAAGGATTCCAGACGACCCCAGGGAACTAGGTTTTGATGCGAGATCCATTCTCGTTCAAGGTCTGGTCGACAGGAACAGAGCTCACCGAGAAGGTCACGACAGAGATGCACCTACCAGCAGCAGAGTGCATGTTTCAGGGCCACAGCGAGTCCTCCCAACTTCAGGTTGGCGACTGGAGTCATTAAGTTCACTGGTGAGTCCAAGCCCGATACTTGGCTTGAAGACTACCGAGTGGCTGTCCAGATTGGCGGTAGCAATGATGAAGTGGCCATGAAACACCTGCCTCTCATGTTGGGGGGCTCGGCCAGAGCATGGCTGAACCAGTTAGCACCTAGCAGCATTTACACTTGGGAAGATCTTGCCCAAGTGTTTGTCACAACATTTGAAGGAACATGCAAGCGACCGGCAGGGCTGACAGAACTGCGGTCTTGTGTGCAGAAGCTGAATGAAACTTTGAGGGATTACATCCAGAAATGGATCACGTTGCATCACACGGTTAAAAATGTGCCTGATCACCAAGTAGTCTGTGCCTTCAAGGAAGGCGTCAAGAACAGAGAACTGAATCTGAAATTCGGTCGAACCGGAGACGTGTCCCTGAATCGGATGATGGAGATTGCCACCAAGTACGCTAATGGTGAAGATGAGGATCGACTCGAGAGTGGCAAGCTCAAGTCAGTTGCCCAAGAAACCGGAGGAGGAAATTCCAATCGGAAATGGAAGCGGAAAGCCGAGCCAGCTGCTCCTGGGGAAACCTTGGCTGTAACTCAAGGAAAGTTTAAAGGGAAACCCAAAGGGCCTTGGAACCCCAAGAAAGTTAAAGACCAAGACGGAAATGATGTGTTGGATTTGCCATGTCACATTCACACAAAGAACGATGAAGAGGGTAAACTCATTTACCCGAAGCATACCACTCGATAGTGTCGGCTCTTGATCCAGCAGTTCCAGGGCAAATAGCCCAAAGATAAGGAAAAGGAGTCTGACAAAGTTGAGGACAAGGAAGATAGTGATGATGGATACCCCCAGGTCAATTCCACCCTGATGATTTTTACTGATGTTGAAAGCAAAAATCGACTGAAAGTTATCAACCGTGAGGTGAATATGGTAGCTCCAGCGACACCCAGTTATCTGAAATGGTCTCAGACTGCCATCACATTCGACCAGTCCGATCACCCAACGCACATTGCCACCCCTGGGAGGCAAGCTTTGGTGGTCGACCCAGTTGTCGAAGGCACTCGACTGACCAAAGTCTTGATGGACGGTGGTAGTGGTTTGAACATACTGTATGCAGAGACGTTGAAAGGGACGGGCATTCCGATGTCCAGACTCAGTACCAGCAACATGAGTTTCCATGGAGTCATTCCTGGGAAGAAGGCTGAGTCACTCGGTCAAATTGCTCTCGATGTGTGACGGTGTCCTGGACTAGGGGGTACTCACCACGTCGTCTCCCAATCTATTAGATTGGGCCGACGACCCCCGTGGCCGTATACTCATGGGCCAGTTCGGACAGCTGCTGCATACAAGGAAGATTCCACAAGACTTGGCGATCAAGACAAGGACTTCTCCCCACCGGCGTATTCGGCTAGGACTCTTGTTAACCTAGGCCTCTGGTGCATTATATAAACCAGGGCCAGGCTAGTCGATAGATGATAGACATACAACAATCATACCATAGGCTAGCTTCTAGGGTTTAGCCTCCTTGATCTCGTGGTAGATCTACTCTTGTACTACCCATATCATCAATATTAATCAAGCAGGACGTAGAGTTTTACCTCCATCAAGAGGGCCCGAACCTGGGTAAAACATTGTGTCCCTCGTCTCCTGTTACCATCCGCCTAGACGCACAGTTCGGGACCCCCTACCCGAGATCCGCCGGTTTTGACACCGACATTGGTGCTTTCATTGGGAGTTCCGCTGTGTGATCGACAAAAGGATCGATGGCTCGCCTGCAGATCAACTGCGACTTCGGCATCTTCGTCACCAGCTCGACTGGTCACCTTGGTTCGACCAAGAATTGTGCCCCGTGTTCGGATCATCATGTTCGGACGAGGGCCTTCATCAAACATCAACTCTGATCTCTATCAAGATCACGGAGGAATCATCCATGGAGCTCGGGGGCTCAACGTCAACATTGCCCTCAAGCGACCGTGCTGTTTTTCTGGACAGCGAACTCGTATCTTCTGCCACCACCTCCTCGAGTATCGCTTTGACGATCGCTTTGGTGGAATTGTGCGGAATTGAGTCTACAACAACCCTGGAAAATTTCGTCGAGTTCCGACGGAGGAATCTCTGGCAATCCACGATATACCGGAGCCCTGTCCAATCTGGACGGGAATTTGGATGTGTTTAGGGCGTGGTGTCTAGCTTCTAGCTCGGACGTCCTTTGGAAGATGCAACTATTGATCGGCTGCGGAATTCCTGTATCTACCAACTCTCAAAATTTCAACTCGATCCGACCGTCCAAACTCCGGGAACCTTCCGATTAGTGCATCACTTTTCGGATCTGTTTTCTGCGCGAAAACGAATCCGACCCAAGTTCATCTTTTCTATGAACGGGATTTCGGACATCCCTTTTGAAGGAAGTTTTGTATGGGGTATTGTGTTTTGTTTCCGAACACATCCCACTAACTTTAAGATCTTTTGAACATGATCTTCAACATCATGCTGGTGTCAAACCAGTCCGGCAATATTACTCCACGGCTGCCGACCTGCGCTAAGACACGGCGTCACTTTGTTGAGCCGAGCTCAACTTCTTTGGATCATCATCTCGGCAAGCCGAACAAGAGTCCGGCATCACGAAGGATAAATCATCACCAACATCGCCGCCCCACGGATTACACGGAGCGGGCATACCGGCATCGCCGCATGGTTGCTTCATCAAGCCGGCATCGACCACGTCACGACCTGCATCGACAGGGCCGCACTATCGCTTCTTCAAGCTGGTGTCCATCACGCCGACCTACTTCGACTCATCAGCTGACATCGGGGCTTCGACATCTCGGCTGGACCTGGGGCTTCGCCATCTCTTCATCAACCTACTCTGGACACTTCGGCGTCACTAGCCGACCAGCTCCGTCACGTTAGCTAGGCCGAGGGCTTTGCCTCGGCGAGCCAACCTTTACCAGCATTGTCATGCCGTCGTTTTATCGCCCATCAGGCAATGGGTGTGCGGAGCGAGTCCCAATTTTGGGAATCACCTTTCTTCGGATTGCTACAACAAATAAACCAGGTGCTATCAATCCCTAATATTTTTTGCTTGTTTGGGTTCATTTTTTCCAAGGAATTATTACTTTGGTTTGTCCATCATATGTACATAGGCCTACCAAATGGTGGCTGCATTCACGACAGTCGCATGGTGGTTCGGTCAGTTTCCGTACATAGTCCGGCGAACGCCGCATCCGGAGCTCGGACCGACCTGCGAATTCAGGCTTTGCCACGCCTTTACCGCATCACGCCGATGCCCTGCATCGACATTGACTTCGGCGCCAGGCCATATTTCTTTTATTACTCACTTTGCATAAATTATTCATTATGCAACGATTTTTTTTAATTATCATTATTACTATTATCTCCCGTTTGCACTACTTTTGTGCACAGGAAAATGATCCAGAGACTTCAGCGTCACTCTGCCGGTTTGCATCGACCGTGCTATGTCACCACTTCGGCGTGTCGAGCTCTCCGCTCCGCCACCTCGGGACCGGCTTGGGGGATAGAACCTTGTCCCGCATCAAGCTCGGACTGCGAACACATTAACTAGCTAAGTCGCTTTCATGCTCAAAGCTTTAATTTCTAACTTGTGTTCGGTTCGACCTAGCGTTATACTTTTTTGAAAAAAAGTTGCTTGTAATTTTTTTTCCTTGTCCAAACTTTGTTTGTGACGCATAAATTCAAATACCCCGTTTACTTGGGGGCTTCCTTTATGAAGCTTTTCCTGTTGCATATGATTATACTTGTATGGCTTCGTTCCTTGTTCGTGTATTACGCCACAATATGCACCATATTGACTTAAGCGATTTGCAAGCTGGGTTGCCTCACTCCTGTGTTTACCCCTACGTTCCCGATTGTTCGGCTAGGGAGTAAAGGGAGCACCTCTGCGATTGTCACGATCGGGTCGCCTGAGCCAGACCTCAGACTGGGTGAAGCCGAAAGCTAGTGCTCTTATAGTTTTCAATGATGGTCGGCACACAACGGAACTCATGAGTACAAAAAATCTATTGCACAAGTCTCATAATAACAATGAGCACTAAAGAAAGGTATCGGTGGGGGTACTATTTTCTTCGAAGATGCTTCTTACACTTCGCAGTAATATAGCATAAGTTCCCTGAGCGCGCTTTGTCTGTTACAGCCTTATGGCCTGATTGCCTGGTTATTGGAAACACCGTCGATATTCTCGACCGATGGAGTACATAACACTTTTCGGTCCTTGACCGAAGAGGGAGAAGCCGACGGTCGGTTAAGACGCGTTTAAAGTTCGGTTGAACATAGATATGATATAAGTACTTCGGTACATGCAATCATTCTCCTACCCAAGTCACTTGGGGGCTCTTAAGTTTATTTGAGCCGTTTTATAATAAGTGTTCTTCTTCTTAGTCGTTGCAAAGTTTTATTATTATTATTTATCACTCCTTTTTTCGACACGAGTCTGCGGTCACTAGCCGGGGAGCCTAATTTCTCTCTCACAGCCGCTAGAGTTTAGTTTGCTAAACTGGCCTGATGAGAAGTACTCCGCCCTCGGGATAGGAGGTTGAAGCCGTAGGCTGACCCGCTCGAAGTCTTGAGATAGGATGTATCATGTTAAAGCATGACAGAAGCAATTATTTTTTCTAAGACCAATTTTTGGATTGGCACCGAACACTTGATATTGTTCGGACGTCATGTTTTTACTGACGTTTCATGGTTTTCCAAGCTTTTTGGCACGTTTAAACTATTTGTGCTTTTCCAGCATTAGTCTCGCAGTGCAACGCCAGACACCTTTTAGGGATTCGGCAAAAACATTCTCAGATAATGCTATATATGCATCGGTTTCGAATTGTGTCTTCGGTCAATAGTTGGGTTGCCCGGCTCCTGCACTTGCTTCCTACGTTCCGTTTTGTTCGGCTAGGCGTGCAAAGGGAGAACCACTGCGATTGTGCTTCCAGCTCACATGGTTAAGCACCTCAGTGGAGAAAGCCGAAAACTGACTGTCACGATAAGCGTAAACTGGTCAGCGATCCGATGACTATGTTAAATAACAGGCCATTCATAACATTGGCCAAAGTGTTTACGGCTTGACCTCGACTGTCGCCGAACACTACCGGGGGCTATTAACTAGCCTCCCAAACTAAATCCTCGATATTTTGCTCTTACATTGGAGCTGAGGTTTTATGATCATGCTTAGCATGACAACCCAAAGAAAGGAACCGATAGCGGGACCATTTTCTTTGGAAGACATTTCTTTTGTTAAACAGTAATATAACATATCTCTCCGCGTGCCTTTCTTTATAAAACCGTATGGCCAAATTGCCTTGTTTGTCATAAATCTTTGCCCTCATAAATGCTTTATAAAGTAAGACAAACACTCCTCGGCTACGGGCCGAGGAGGTGGAAGCCAATGGTCGTGATTCTCCGGTAGAAACTTTGGGGCACTCTTTGAGGTTCTATGTGTTGGTTGAATAGATGAATCTGAGATTGTGTGATGCATATCGTATAATCATACCCACGGATACTTGAGGTGACATTGGAGTATCTATGTTACATTAAGGTTTTGGTTGATTTGTGTCTTAAGGGTGTTATTCTAGTACGAACTCTAGGGCTTTTTGTGACACTTATAGGAATAGCCCAACGGATTGATTGGAAAGAATAACTTTGAGGTGGTTTCGTACCCTACCATAATCTCTTCGTTTGTTCTCTGCTATTAGTGACTTTGGAGTGACTCTTTGTTGCATGTTGAGGGATAGTTATATGATCCAACTATGTTATTATTGTTGAGAGAACTTGCACTAGTGAAAGTATGAACCCTAGGCCTTGTTTCCTAGCATTGCAATACCGTTTACGCTAACTTTTATCTTTAGTTACCTTGCTGTTTTTATATTTTCAGATTACAAAAACCTATATCTACTATCCATATTGCACTTGTATCACCATC